>NW_027494962.1:0-235243 GCF_021521415.1 Bidens hawaiensis
ATTTCAAAACCAAAACCAAACCAAACCAAACCAAACCGTAAATTCAGTTTTTACAAAAAGATAAAGCCAAAACCGTCGTTTTTTTTGTTCGGTTTTTTCGGTTTCATGCACTCCCTATGAAGTATAATAGTTTAATTTATGTCTATCTGATGCATTTGTTTCCATTTTTGAACATTTGCAGTATTATCCAAGTTTAAATAGGTCAAGATGTTGTTCTAAAGGAATTTGTACCGGTAAATATTGTGTGATTTGAATCTAATTGTGAACCGAATGATTAATTACAATATCTGAAGTTGTTAATATTGTTGTTGTTGAATCAGAGTGTTTCTTGCAGATGAAGACGCCTAATTCAACACGTCCTACGCAGTATCCTTATCGGTGTATTGTATTGAGAATAATATGATTAATTGATTATGATATTTGGTTTAATGTTAATGTTTTCTTGACAAAATTTAAGATGTCCGTTTTGCAAAACGTTAAACTACGCGGTCGAGTATAGAGGCGTGAAAACGAAAGAAGAAAAGGGGCAGGAGCAAATTGTAAGCATTAAACTCGCTTATTTTATACTTGTTAGGCCTGTGATAGAACCGAACATTTAGTGAACAGTACCGGCTGCTGTTTGGCGGGCAGTTCGTTTACGTATGCCTGTTTAATAAAGGAACGAATATGAACAAATTTTTTTTTCATTTGGTTAAACGAATGAACATGAACACATGTCTAGTTTGCTCATTTACGTTTGTGAACGCAATTACGTTCGTTCATTTACATCCATTTTTGTTCATTAGTTAACGTTTGCTTAAGTTCGTTTGTTCATGTTCATTAATACTTTCATTTAATTTTCTTTTGGTCATCACAACTTAGTGTAGATTTAATAAATTTTTAGGCCTGATACATTGTTCTACACCTTACATTTAACTAGTTTTAGCTTAGTTATGTTCATTCATTTATGTTCAGCTCGTACACGTTCGTGAACCGTTCGTTTATACTGTTAATGAACATACGAACATGCTCCTTTTCTTTTCGAACGAACACAATTACACAAACAAGAAAACCCCGCTTGTTTAATTGTTCGTGTTCTAGCGTTTGTTAGGTTAAAGTTAAATGAACGAACATGAACATGCTCGGCTTGTGTACGTTCGGTTCGCTTGCAAGCCTACTCGGTCTATTGCTGCATTTTGAAATTATTATTATTATTATTATTATTATTATTATTTTTTTTTTTGCGTATTCTTGTTTTGTTTACAGGAAGAGCAAAGAGTGATAGAAGCAAAAATAAGAATGAGACAACAAGAAATTCAAGATGAAGAGGAAAGAATGTTAAAAAGGCAAGAAACGGGTTCTTCAAACAGGGTCGTTGAATCAAGGGAGACTGAATATTATTCTAGAGGAGGTATGAAACCAGATATATAATTAAATGTCAGTTTAAATTGGTTATCGTTTACCTTTTGTTCGTCTTTCAATTTAGTATAAGAAGTTTTAATGTTTTATATATGCAGCAGCCTCTTCTTCTGAAGGTGAGGAAATTGTTTCCGCTTCAAATCCTGCAACCATCAGACATCCTACACGTTATAGGGAGAACAGGTGCGTGATCTTTTATTTATTTATTTTATTTTTTAATTTTTTTAGTGCATGGTTGCATTTATATTTTAAGTTGCATGCGAGCTTTGAAAATTGGTATTGTTATACCTGCATATATTGTTCGACCCAACGTCCTTGACGAGTTTAACGCTTAAAATTGGCTTGTACTATGAATAGCATATACCAGTCTTGTTTCTTTATAGCACTCACAAAAAGGCTAAAACTTTCAGAAAGTTTTTATATAAGTTAACCAGTTTTCAGATATAGGAATAATGTCAACATGGTCAACATCAGAACACATAATTTCCCATTTCATTATTTTGATCGCATAACTAGGGCTGCCCCTGAGAATCGTTAAATAATTTTGGTCCGAAGGCGAGAAAAAAATTTAGGCCTTAAGTAAAAGGTGTTTTTTTTTTAATTTTATTGGGTTTAAATAATTAAATTCTTAAATGGGCTTATTAGGTTGTGCAAAAAGTTTTTTTTTTCTTTTTTTAAAATAAAAATGGGCTTAAATGAATTGGGTAAGCTGGTTTAAAATTTAAATATTAAGAATACATATTTTTTTTCAAAATAAAATATTAATGTTTTTAAAAAAATTTTCGGACCTACCGGGGTGATCATGTGATCTTCGCTAGGTTTTCAATTTTCTTGCTTTACCAACATAGCATCTTGAAAGCTTTAGATAAATTTCGAACATTAATTTTAAGTATATTTAAAATGCCACCATAGATACAAACACACCTTAAATATTATTTGGTCTGTGTGATTTGACTGCAGAGATGACGAGTTTGATCTTGATCCTGAAAACATAATGCTCATGGAAGCCATCTGGTTGTCTTTTCAGGTACTTTTACGAGTATCGTTTACACTTTCATCGTTGTTTACAGTTGTAAATTTCTTATATATAAGTTCCAAAATGGGTAAACCGGGCGGGTCAACTGGTCAAAACAAATAAATTTTGTACTGGGTCAAAGCGATTTGTCAAAAGTATATAACTTTATCATAACATGATAACAACTCAATGATAATAGTTATTAAGTGTGTTTATGGTTATAGGAGGATAACAAGCACAAACACGATAACCATAATTACGGTGATGCCACCCAATTAGCAAAATACGCAACCGAAGTTCGTCTTTTAGCATCCATGGCCCCACAAGCCGAATACTCCGCTTCGTCGTCTTCGCCTTCCGGCGGACTCGCATGCGCGATAGCCGCCCTCGCCGAACGCCAGCAAACGGGAGGCGAGTCATCAACAAATTACAACGCTTATAGCGTGAGTTTATCAAGATACAACGCGCATCCGAACCATAGTCATCAATCAATATCACTTAATAACCATTTGCAATTTAATCATGACAATAGTTCAGAACATATGGGAGAAACCGGGTACGGGTATAATGGTAATTTGAGCCTGAGGAGAGTGGATGATAATAATATAAGCAGAGGGCATTATGGTCAATTCGATGAGGTGGAAAATGTTAATGGGAGTATAGTTCCTGAGAGCTTTGAAGAGCAGATGATGTTGGCCATGGCGGTTTCGTTGGCCGAGGCTCGGGCTAGGGCGAACAGTGCACCCGAAGTCGCGTGGATTTAGTGTATGTGTGTGTGTGTTAAGGTGTATTTGTGTTGTGGTATACAGTAATGTAAAACATGAAAAAAAGAAAAATGAAATGTAGATTTGTGGGTAGAGGTTTGAACCATGAATGCATACAAGACGGATAATCACAACCCCTTTTTGTTTTTGAAGTGTTGTATGATTGTTGTTATGGGGTTATTCAGATTTGTTGTTTGGAATCAAATTTGATTTCTTGTTTTTTTTTTTGTTTATATTTGGTTTTTATGCAATGTTGAGCCAAATTGTTTTTCGGGTTTTGGGTTTTTCGGATTTTAAAGTTTTAAATCTTGACCCGAAACCTAACACAAATCTCTCACGGTTTTTTAGGTTCGGATTATTTCGGATTGGATTAATCGGGTTTCGAGTATACCAGAAACTAATAACAAAAAACAATTTTTTTTAAAAAAAAAACTACAATGTTAAAATTAAAACATAATCTTTAGTGCTCGTGACACAAATAATCAAATAATAAACCAACATAACTTGATAAAACTATTCAAAAGAAGAGTAAATCATACTTGAACCACAATCGTCTTCAATCAGACGTGATTTGGTTGTTCGATTACGGTTGCTAATAGTAATAAACAGAAACTTAAATTAACCATAAACAATCGATACATAATAACTGCTAAGATTTAGCCTATTATAACTAAAAATATTCTTAATTTAAAAACTAAAAGTTTATTCGGGTTTACCAAGAACTTATAAATTAAACCCAATAACTAACCCGAATTACTTCGGTTCGGGTTCGGGTTTTTTGGGTCGGGTTAGTTCGGGTCCGGGTATGAATTTTCTCGGGCTGGGTTTTGGTAAAAGTGACGCCCGTGACCCGTATGCTGGAGTATTGGTCCAACTGTCTAAATAAAAAGCCCAACTGGACCGAGGGTAGGGACAAATCTAAGAGATTCAAGACTGAATCATACTATATTATCATATCAATGTCATGTTTTTGTGGTGGATTTAGAAGTAAATTTAAGAGGTATTTCAAAAATATTTGGACTCAGAGGAATTCTAATATTTGCTTAGGTGTATCCGAATACGTAAAATGGAGAAAAAAAAATTGTGATTAACTTTGCATATTGCCAAGAAAGTTGAGAATGCTACATTCGCCACTAGGCTTAATGCATGGTTAGGGGTGTAAACGGGCTGAGCCGAGCTTTGACTTGATTAGTTTGGAGCCCGGCTCGTTCAACTTACTAGAGCTTGAGCATGAGCTTGTCTCATTTTGAGCTAAATTTTAAAAATTCGAGCTTGGCTCATGACTTTTTTTTTATTATTTTTTATTATTTTTTTGCACTGGGTGCTCGTATATTAGTCATTCACCTACAAAGTTATTTTTTATATACCTTTATTTTTTTTTATATATGTCACAGTATATATTATCTAGTTATTTTATCATAAGTTTATACATAAAGATTATTATTATACAAATATATATTTAAAGAATTAAATACAAATTATATAGATAGGAGGAGTCTTTGAGCTCACGAGCTAGCTCGGCCTTGATAAGTAAAGCTTGAGGTTGGGCTCGTTTACTAAATAAGATTATTTTTAGGCTCGAGCTCATTTAAGCTTGACTCGTTTTTAGTTTTTTACGAGCCTATCTTGAGTAACTCATCGACAGTTTGGCTCATTTACACCCCTATATGTACGGCCATAATCCCTATAAATTACAAGTTGTTTTAAAAATATATATGTAATTAAAATGTAAAAATAACCATTCACTTTTATAACAATAAGCAAATACCTTTAATGAATTACAAAAATCACCAATAACATAGCACATAGACATAAGTCACATAACAAACACATCTCTACATAATATTACAAGTAGCATGAGTGTTTTCATCACTAAAAGCAGCACCAGTCTGGTGTCTAATCAAACCCGAAGACTGGACCGGATTATAAACATGGTGATCATCATAACCGTGTTTGTAGTAGTTGTAGGATGAAGCCGAAGATGGCTGTCGGGTGTAGAATGTCGCGGAGGGGGCTGGACCCGAAGCACCATTTTGTTGTTGTTGAGCATATTGGTTAACATTGTAGTTATGTGTTCGGATATCAGGGTTATAGGGTATGTTCCATATCTCGGCTCGCCTGCCAGTTTTTCTAACCTTCTTTAACACTTTCTTCTCATCGGCGATTCCGGTGACTGTTACCTTTTGTAAACCCATGTCTATGTCTACATTCTCCACCCCTGTGTATGTTTAGAGTTTGTTACAAAAATAAGTTATTCAAGTTATTAGTCTTTTTTAAGCAATTAGTGAAAATTAATGTTTTTTTCTTGTTCCATATAACATACTTCTAAGTTGTAACTTTTATTATTATTAATATATATGTAATCATGTATAACAAGTAAATGTGTGACATAACACACTACTAAACAACGGAGTATCAATGACGGATACCATTCGTTGATATTTATTAACGGAATATAGATGGATCTAGAGGGAGAGTTTGGATTTGGTTGTTTATGATGGGAAAAGTATCCCCGTAGATTAATTCATGAATTACTTAGGGGCTGTTTAGTTCATTCAGATATGAATGAGTCAGATCTGAATGAGACTCTATCCCATTCAGCAACAACAATAAGTCTGAATGATTCAGACCAAATTCCATTATGATGTTTTTCTGTTTGGAACCAAACAGTCTGAAGTCTGAATTAGATGTTTACATCTGAATGATTCCATTCAGATGTAAACAAACAGCCCGTTAGTCAAAATCGATCTACCGTTTTCACAAATTATTCATAAGCAGGAGAAGAAATGAAACATAGAATTGATAGAAAAAACACAATAAAAAAATCAAATTGAAATAATGAAAAAAATAAAAAGAATAATGGAGAATAACCCCCAAAAATTTCGGAAAATATTAAAAATAAAGCATATTGAATTAATAGTTTCGAGGATAAAAGTTTGGATTGAATTCCAACCTAGGTTTTTCAGTTGTTGAATGGTGTGGGGTTGATTATCAACGAACACGCCGTTGGTAATCTACCACGAATAAGAAGCTATTTTGATTTTATTCTCGCTCAGTCTTTTCTCAGTGTGGGCCGTTTGCAACAATGTAAAACTTTCTATAAATAGAACTACAAGCTTAGTGTGCCACCGTCGGCCTTCCAAGCCTAAAAGTGACACCTTTCTTGTATTTTAAATAAGACCGCTCATTGGTTGTGCGCACCATGTCATCAAATTACGTCGGTAACCTTGTTGAAAATGAGATCACCCACAGAGGTCTTTTCGACAAATTTTGCGTGGTAAAAGTCTAATCGACCGATTGCCAACAGAATCATCCGTTAGTGATACTCCTTGTTTTTTAGTAACACCGTTACGACTACCAAAACTTGTGTCATTTATCATTGTTGTAAAGTTACTTAAGACATAGTAAAAACTAATGCAACTTACAATAAGAAAGCAAAATATTTCCTTCTTTAATAACAGACGGTTTAAAAAATCAAATAACGTCCCCTAAATTTATACCCTCTTCGGTCCCATTAAAAGTGTTCACATTTCCTTTTTTAGTTGTCTCATTACAAATGTCAATTCTCAAAATTTATTAGCCAATTTCCAAGTTACTCTTAAACACACACAACTAACATTAATAAACAATATTGATGGACCCAATTTCTAAGGACATTATTGTCATTTGGTAAGCAAATAAAATAATAATTTAATCTACCTTAAACTTTGTGTTTTTCAAACTAAGACACTTTAACCGAGACTGAAGGAGTATATATTACCTTTGAGTCTTTGAAGAGCTTTTCGGATCTTGTTCTCACACCCGGGGCAATCTACATGAACTCGCATTTCTATGATCTACATGTTCAAGAAACCAAGAATTACTCGTTGATCGATATTACAACCTTTTTAATGGTGGAAATATATATATATATATACACGTACCGCCATCGTGGAATATGTTATGTTTGATCGATTGTTTGTGATGTTACGAGCAGATTTATTTATAAGACACTTTGTGCTTAAATTGATCTTGATTATATGCTTGCATGATATACATGTTAAGTTATATACATGCATATGTGCATGTGTATGGCCCTTGATGTGTGGTACACCGACTTGTTCCTTGTCTTTCGTTTGTAGAAACCATAATAATGGTTAAAGCAGATTAAAACTTGATTCTCAAGGTATCTTCACGGTGTTCACGTGCTACCTAAGCAAGAAACATATTAAATCAATGCTAGAGTATTTACATCCCAGGCTTTATATTGACATTTATCTCTATAATATAATAGAAAATATATATATAGTTTTCACTTATTTAGTTTCCATGTATCATTCTTCAAACTTGAAAGTATATAGCAAAGATTAATAGTAATTCTATACATATAGAAGAGACTATTTATCATTCTTGGAATAGAATGTATAGCAAAGAAAAAAATAATTAAATAAGTGTTTGTAAGTAAGAAACAAAAAATTTGAAGATGTTATAAAAGTACATACAAAATTTAGAGAAGAGGTGTGTTTTTAGTTTAGTTATATATAGAGAGATGACAAAGAGATGTTAGTGCTCTAAGAGCATTCACAACCCGCTCACTATATTTTGTGAGGAGGTTTTACAAATTGTAGGATGTGGTTGGGATTGGTTGTGAGTAGAAGAGAAAAAAATGTTATGAGGAAAGTCATATTTGAGAATACACTATTCATTCAATTCCGGACAATTTTTTAAGCTTCGCCCTTGCTATTGTAAAACTCGTTTGTAATGATATTTAGCTTGGTTACATATCTAAATGACTCATAGAGCCTCATAATGGTTAAATTTCAATTACACGCTAAATGATTAAGAGACAGTCTCTTAATCAGTCACACATCTTATTAATCAACACTTAATTGTCAAACAACCCCTTAATGTGAACTGTTTATTGTTGTAGACTAAATTACTGCGAGGACAAAAAGAAGAAACATAAATCGTTTAATTTTTCTACCAATGGTTAATATTTTAATAAAACATTTCCTTTTTAATACAAAATCGTATGTTATTTACATAGAAAATCATTAACTAGTTAATTTGTTCATATTTATGTCTACGAGACCATGGGCGAATTTAATATGAGTTCACCAGGTTCATAAAAACTCATTGATTTTTAAATTTACGTTAAAATGATATATAAAAAGGTTTAGGGAACTCATAAGTTTTTTAAAAATGAACTCATGACAAAACGTTAAAGATGGTACATTGGTAAATTCCTTTACCCTAAGGCACTTCCAATCTTGGAAGATGTAAAGTTCAAGTCTTCTAAAACCAATTTTGGTAACTTATTATTATTAATTATTATTATTATTATGATTATTATTATTATTATTAACTTTTGGTAGACCATCACTGTGTTACAGGGGTGAGTGGAAAACCGAAGTAACCGAACCGAAACCGAATTAGCTGAAAAACCGAACCGACGCATTGACCGACGTTTAACTTTTTGTTTTTTTGAAAGACCGAGTTTTCGATTTCGATTCAGTTATCCATTTAAAAAAAACCGAAAAAAGCGAACCGATTGATGGTGATAAAAATTATCAAGATAATAAGGAATAGACTAAACTTTGAAGATAAATAAGATGATAAATGAAGACGTGCACAAAATTATAATGCATTTTAATTAAAAACTTTGTTAAATTTTAAACTCTATTTAACAACTTTGTATTCGTAAAGTTTCACGTAACACGTGCCTATTTTTGTTTTTTGAATTCAATATATTTGTAGTACTCTAATACGTCTATACAAGCTATTAATATGCATTTTCATTTTTTATTTTTTATGCAATGTCTACACAATGAAAAAAACCCGAAAATAACCGAACCTAAAACGAAAATAACCGGAAAACCGAAAAATCGAAAACCGAATGGTTTGTATATTCAAATAACCGATTACTTCGATTTCAGTTTGGGTTTCCCCTAATAACCGAACCGAACCGAACTGTGCTCAGCCCTACTCTGTTATTAATTGAGATTTTAAATAGCTAAAAAAGAGCATTTTAACTTCTGATTCTTCTCATTCTTATCGACCTTGTACTTTTATTTAGTGTTTTTTAAATGAACATATTGTTTTATTATAATATCATATTATATAATATTCTTTGAGCCGACCCGTCCATAAAATTTGACGTTTGGTTGCATTTTAATTTGTACACCGAAAATATGTAAACCCGTAGGAAAAAAATTCCTGAATCCTTACGCATGGAATATATAACCTAAACACAGTAAACAAATGTTGTTAGTTTTTTCAGATTGTTAAAAGATATGAATGTACACGGTATTTTAATATATTTTTTGTATTTTATTATTTTTTTAAATAATTCAAAAGGTATAGAGTTACTTATAATATAATTATATTATGTAATAGTAGTAATGCGCAAGTTATGATCGTTGACTAGATCGAAAATTTAGATGTTCATTAAGCATGAGAGGATCTTACACTATGATCCCACTTTTAATTTGCTTCTTTATTAACGTTTCTTTTGGCAAGAAAGAACCAGGGCCGGCCTAAAGGCATGGTTGGGTAGTTGACGGCTACAGGTCCGACATCTGCTAGGCCCGGTTTTTATTTTCAAACTTTTTTTATGTATTTTTACCAAAAAAAATATATATAATCAATGTTTCAACACAATTACATAACCACTAGTTTGGTCCAGTGGTAAAAGGGGATGACATTTAACCAGAAGGTTGTGGTAGCTAGTCTTATTTGAAACAATTTTAAATTTATTTTTATACAAAAGTTTATTACACAACTCAAATAATAATCAAGTAAGCTCATTTAAAATTAAATTGCTTAAACCAACAAAATGTTTTTTTTACTTAAAGTTCAAAAAGATTTTCGTCTTTGACCCACAATTTATTTCGTCTTTTCGAAGCCGGCCTGGAAAGAACACACTAATTTAAGATTGGAGGGATGCTAAAAAGGACTACATGGCCATATTGGTGGTTACATATTGATGCAAAACGGAAACGCAAACAAATAGTTATCAAGAACACATGGTTGAAATCCAGATCGATAATTCTTAATCGAAAGCTTTGATTACATTCTTAAAAGAGAAAAGCACATTTATAAAAGGAAACAAGATAAAGTAATCATAAAAAATCGATTTAATTAAAAAAAAAAGAGATAAATGAGTCATGCCCTCTTAACCATGTCCGATCCTAACCGTTTTCCTTATCGTCCAATTCTACATACCCATTTTCACGTCACATAAGATCATTAGATACATCGAGGAAGTCGACCTGATCGACAAAATACCCCAAGGGTTTCTCATTGTCATTCAACTCTTAATCGACCAGCGTCTCTACTCGGTTCCTTTGTTTAATCACTATGTAGCTCTATCTCCCTAATCTGTTCCTACATATGTATATACACGACACGTGGATCATGGTTGTTTTTACACAGGGGGCGACCTATGGCACGCCCAACCATTTGTTGATGCAAATGAAAGTGCAAACAAATTGTTACCAAGAACAAATAGTTGAAAACCAAGTGATTCTTGAAAGCTTCGAATTCTTGAACGATATAACTTAACTAGTTTTTATCCATCGTATTACAGAAGTTGTTTTATATTATTTGTGCCTAATATTTATTTATATCTTGAATTTTAATTTTTTTATTGTATAAAAGTTAATAATATACTCATGACTTGATAATAAATTGTTTTACACATAAATGAGATGTTATAACCCGGTTTAAAAGCTAAATGAGTTTGATGAGACCTAAGACGTTTATTTTTTTACTATAAAATTGATTTTTCTAATTATAATTATAAATAGTATATATTTTTTTTAAATACATAAGATATTAATTTCATGTATATTCATATTTTATGGCATTTTTATATCAAATATTTGGTAAGATTGGTTTTTTAAATAATGAGATGTTATAACCCGTTTAAGGAATATCTGAGTTTGGTGAGACCCATACCCGTGAATTCGGGTCAAATGCATGAGAAACTTCCATTTATAAATTAAGCAAAGCTGGTTATTCCAAAAAAAAGGAAGCGACCATATCGGGACACATGTGATTTTTATGGTTTCGTCCATATATATATATATATTATAGATTATAGATATAGATGTCTAACCAAACAACAAAGCAATCCTAGATCATAGTTACATAAATCGCTCACAGACCCACGATTTTCGTATTGGTACGTTGTGTACCCAATCGCAATTCGCCGGCATTTCGGTAGCCGGAGAATTCGCGACTTCAAATTCCGGTACGTTTCGATCCCTAACAACCTAAATCGCGATTTAATTGATGCTGGTCCATCGCTTTTATTGATTAAGAATTCGCGATTTTACTGAATTGAAAGAGGAAGAAGAATAGATAGATGAGGAAGATGGAGAAGAAACAGAGCGGCTGTAATGCAATCTTTGTTATTTAGGATTTTAAAAGTTATAATTTAACATTAACTCCCTACACTTTCATCCTTAACATTTTAGTCCCTTAAATTTATAAATGTTTACATAAAAACTATTAAAAATGTAAAATTAGTTTGTGTACTCTAATAACTAACTCCCTCTATTCTCACTTGTTTACATTTGATCCTTAATCTCATATATTTATACATAAAAAGTATTAAATTAAATTTATAATATATATAAATTATAAATAGCTAGTTTTTTATTTGGGTGCATCGAACCGAACTATATGGTACACCGTACCGGTTCGTACCGAAATGAACCTACCCCCTCCGTACCGAATTCGTCTAGCCTAGCGAACCGCGTACCCGTACCGAAGCGTACCGCGATTTATGTGACTATGTCCTAGATCCTATCTGATAGTAGAAAATGATCGAATTCAAAAAGGAAACAACATAAAATAAACATGGAAATTGTTTTAAATGGTTTAAATAAAAAAAAATCAAATAGAAATAAACAAGTTCTGCACTCCTTAGCGGCGTCTGACCTTTACCGTTCTCCTCATTGCAAGCCCACATGACCGATCTTAACGTCACATAACATCACTAGAATTATCGAGGAGCTCATCTTGTTCACTCTTAGACATGTAGAAGGGGCACATGATGAATGGAATGTCAAAAACTTTATTGCTTATTGCGAAGGTTCACTAGAGCCGACAACATCTGTCAAGTAAAAGTCTCCACGCGAATATGAGATTTTCAAGGGTAAAGTCACCAACTCATGCATTATCTACAAAAAGAAATAATCGATGCAAATCTAAAACAATTTTGTTACGACTTCTTACTTGTAAACTCTTGTCTCATCATGTGTACACTACACACTAGTAAAGAAAACGCAATTCGATTTCTTGCTAGCTTGGCATTTGCATGTTTATCCTTATTGACGAAGTCTTTGAAGTTTGACGTGTTTGTGAACGACGAAGACAATGGGCCAACTGGGGCTGTCACCGATAATCTAAATATATATTGGCCAAATGCGAGATATATTTTGGGCCATAAGTAAAAAAGTCTTTTTTTTTATTTAAACAATTAAATTTTTTAATGAGCTAATTCATATACATATAATTAAAAAAAATCAGGCATACTTAAGTGATAGGACCGAGGGCCGTTGACCCGGACCAATTAATTCGCTTTATAAGTGAGTGTGAAACAAATTTCCACCAATAAATAATATTTTAAAATTTTGTTTGGAAGTTTGGGTCTCTTGCCCAATGTTGTTACGTTTCTGAAAAGAGTTCAGCGGATAACTCAATGACGTCGAAGAACGATAACTCTATTTTATGTAAGATCGGTTTTGACATTTAAAAAGAGGTGACAACACAACTAATTGTTGCCCACTTACCTGCCTTTCTATTATAATTAGATCCTTTTAATATAATATGAATTTTTATGAAACAAAAAAGTTATAAGTTGTTACATGAATATGCTATGATAAAAAAATACCTTACTTTATTTGAGGGTTAACAATGAATTAGTTGAGATGAAAACCAGACTGGCGGCAATTATCTTCGTCGTTCAAGAAACACATCAAACTTGATTCGCCTCCTTGACCCCTTATCCACAAAAGTTGAAAAATCAATGGAAGATTAGTAGAAAAGAATTCCCTTATATGTTGGAACATGTACTAGGTGTTTTGTACTTCGTACTACATGATATGTACTCCAACCTCAACCATACCAATGAATCGTACAAGAATATACATATATATAGGGGAGAGTTATTTTGAGAACCATGGTGAGTTTTAAGAACTTTAAGAACTCAATTTTGGATTACACATTTAATTAAATGATATGAAACATGTGGCTGAGATTAAATGTAATTAAAAAATGAAGCAGGAGAGTGAATAAGTAATTTTGATAATTACACAAGTTTAAACGTTAGTTACACATTTGTAAAAAGTTGATTCGGTGTGTAAAAAATACCGTAATTTTTTGTACATCACTTACACTTACGTATTACACATGTGTAAAAAAAATTCAGAAAAAAAAATTGTTACGTTGAGTTCTTTCGAGTTCTTAAAACTCAAAGTGGTTCTCAAAAGAAATCAATCCTATATATATATATAGGGGAGAGTTATCCTAAAAATAAGTAGTTTCCTAGGAAGACTAGGAATAAATCATAACCGTTGGATCATGTTAATCAATGGTTGAGATTTAAAATTACCAATAACCGACGTAGTTTTCTAGAATTATTCTTTCATCATTATAATCGACATAGTTTCCTAGAATTGTTCTTTCATCATCATTTGTAATGCCAAATGTCAAAATTTTATTGGTTCTTACCATTCCTAGAAAACTCCTTATTCTTATTTGAACCCTTATATATATATATATATATATATATATATATATATATATATATATATATATATATATAGGGTTAAGTTCAAGAAAGAAATCAAATTATTACAAGAAATGAGAGAAATGAATATGAGCCACTAGTTTTATTTTAGGTTTTAAATATTTCAAAATAAATAAAAAAGATGTAAATGCAACAATAAATGCACTCTCTCTTCCCAATTAATACAACTAATATAACCATAATAAATATCTCTAATTAATATATTTAACTAATTTAACTATAATAATTAAAAAGATAAAAACACTAATTTAGTTTTATTTTTTATTTACACATTCTTCATTTTATTCAACATAAATACAATTTATTCATATAATACTATTTCTTTATATTAAAAAATAATTTTCACTCAATATATTAGCATATATCAACGTATTTAAGTTCGATTTATATACATCCTACACAAAGTTATATAACCTACATTTGTTGTGAGCAATAAAAACGTATAATCTACACAAAGTTAAATAAATATACAACCTACACAAAGTTATATAACCTACATAAAATTATATAACCTACACTTGTTTTGAACAAGTGTAGATAATCTACACAAAGTTAAAATTTTTGTGTGTAGGTTATATGTTTTTTGTGTGTATGTTATATGTTTTCGTGTGCGTGTGTATTTTATTGATGATGAATTTTGTGTGTAGGTTAAATGTTTTCCGTGTGTAAGTTATATGCTGTCTTATTCTTATAACAAGTGTAGATTATACGATTTTGTGTAGGTTGTATGTTTTTTGTTGATATCTAATGCAAGAACATGTAAAATTATTTGTTGGTATTATTTATCATAATGTAAGTATGTGTTGATGGATATTAATATATTGAGTTGGAAGAAATTAGTTTTGGATAGAAAGAAATTTTAATGTATGAATAAATTATACGTGTGTAGGATAAAAATTCAAGAAACAAAAAGTAAGTTATAAAAATAAATGAGTTCTTAATATTTTCTAATTATAATAATTTAATTAGTTATATTAATTAAATAAATAAGTATTATAGTTTATTAGTTTTATTAATTGAAGAAAGAGAATAATTAATACTTTCTTTATTTAGCTTTAAGTATTTAAAACTTAAAACAAAACTAGTGGTCCATATTCATTTCTTACATTTCTTGCAATAATATCATTTCTCTCTTGAACCATCCCATATATATATATATATATATATATATATATATAGGGGAGTATTATCATAAAAGTAAGTAGTTTCCTAGGAAGACTAAGAATAAATCATAACAATTGGATCATATCAATCATGATTGAGATTTAAAATTACCAAAAACCGTCATAGTTTCCTAGAATTACTCTTTCACCATTATAACTGACGTAGTTTCTTAAAATTATTCTTTCACCATAGGTTTTAATGCCAAATGTCAAAATTCTATTGGTTCTTACCATTCCTATGAAACAACTTCTTTTTATTTGAACCCTTTTCTATATATATATATATATATATATATATATATATAGAGAGAGAGAGAGAGAGAGAGAGAGAGAAAGAGAGAGCAAGGTTATAATAAGAAGTCAACTTTTTCTAAAAAGTGTAAGAAGAGATCTGAACCATTGGATTTAATAAAACGCATAGGGGTAAGATGGTCAACAATCATTTATTTTAATTTTGGAAAAATTATCTATTAACTAAAATCCCTTATTTTTTGCTATATTATCAATTCATGATTCTGTTTAATATTTTTTAAATCGTTAATCATATTCAAAGAGCATATTATTCCTCAATTAATCATAACCAAACAACATTGTATTCCTTAATAACTTATAAAATTCTCCATTCAACAAAAATGAGAAAACACTCTATTCGTTCATTATACTGTGTTATAAATTACATGTTTCGCGGATATGGTAGATCCGAATTAGTTTTCTTCAAATACCCAATGTGTGTTTTTTTGGAAATTATTTATCTTTTACATTGTGTTATTCTTGACATTGTATGTATGTTACAGTGTGTTATTCTGTAATAATAAAAAACAATACGATTAACAATAAAACAATGGCTGGAATCGTTTAACTGGCCGGAATAACAAAAAACAATACGATTAACAATACCATTATCTTCAATAACAAAAAACAATACGATTAACAATAACACAGTGGCCGAAATCGTTCAACTGGAGTGTTCTTCTTCTCCATTATTGTTCAACTGCACCGTCAATTCAACACACCCAATTCAAATCGGAATTGAACGGCCAAAAAACCCACGGATGATTAACAATACCATTATCTTGAACGACCGGAATAAGAAAAAAACAATATGATTAACAATAACACAGTGGCCGGAATCGTTCAACTGGAGTGTTCTTCTTCTCAATTATTGTTCAACCGCACCGTCAATTAAACACACCCAATTAAAATTGGAATTGAACGACCAAAAACCCACGAATGATTACACAAACACACACCACGCTAGATGGCTTAAAGAATTGAATGAAGAAAAAATAATTCTAACCTTCGTCTGCTTTAGTAATCACGACGGTGGAGAGAGAATCAATTGACGGTGGTTATAATGTGTTAACAATGTACAAGATTCGTTTATGGGTTTGAAGAATAAAAGAAGATTTTATTGTTGAGTGTATTTTGGAAGATCCATAAACTGATTGCATAAAAATAGGAGCTTCCATGATTATTAAGTGCATGTTATAATACCTAATATGACTAAACTACTCTTTAACACACCAATTTAACTCCTTAAAATTAAACACTCCTCAATTTATTCCATCTTCTCATCTTAACCATTGATTAACAAGATCTAACCACCCAGATTTCTTCTTACACTTTTTAGATACACTCTTCTTTTTACAATAACCCCTCCATATATATATATATATATATATATATATATATGAGAGGGTTATTTTGAGAACCATGGTGAGTTTTAAGAACTTTAAGAACTCAATTTTGAACCACACATTTAATTAAATGGATTGGAATATGTGGTTGAGATTAAATCTGTCAAAAAAGTCAAAGTAGGAGAGAGAATAAATATGTAAGTGCTTACACTAACTTTTACGTCCGTTACACATGTGTAAAAAGTCGACTCGGTGCGTAAAAAATTTTGTAATTTTTTTACGTGTATGTAACTTACATATATTACGCATGTGTAAAAAAAAATTCGAAAAAAAATCGTTAAACTGAGTTCTTTCGAGTTCTTAAAACTCAAAGTGGTTCAATCATATATATATATATATATATAAATAATTAGTGTATTTACGTTAATACTAGTGTAATTATTATTATTATTATATAACTTTTGAATTAAAAAAATATTATTACATTATACTATTATTATATTGTATAAAATACAACTTTGGTGCCGCAAGGGTCCTTATTGGGCCATTTGGCGGCACCTTAGTGGTCGCGGACTTTTTTTTGTTTAGTTATCCTATAATAACGAACATAACATAAACCGATCGAATGACAATTTGTTAATTAAGTTTCAGTACTATAACGAACGTGAAGGAAACCGACCGAATTCGTGCGGACTCATACTGTATATTGTTTTAGTTCCGGTTTTGTAACGACGTAGCGAAAACCGATCGAATGCCAATTTGTTTTTGTTTTAGTTTCGGTACCGTTACTAGCGTGATGAAGACCGACTGAATTTGCGTTGACATACCGCCTGAATAGCCGGGATTGACAACCCTCGGGTTTTATTAATGCCCGAGTTTTACCGACCGAAAAACACCATTGATCCACCTCAATTATTATATTTGTTTTTTTCTTTAGTTTCGATACCATAACACGCGTAACTGAAATCGAACGAATTCGTGTCGACTTACCGCCTCGACGCTTGGGTTTACCATCGCCTGTGTTTTACTAACCTGCACGGCGCAACGCACCGAGTGAAAACACTAGTTTTAAATAACATAACAAATATTATTTGCAGTGGCGGATTGAAGACAAGCCTAATGGGAGTTAGTCACCCACTCAAATTTAATGAGAACATGTAATAATTAAGTTTTGTAGTGGTAATTTTGGTAATAAAATAAAATTAAATATAAATAATCAGTTAAGATTCCTTTTCTTTTTTAATTAGCCATATATTCTATATTTCTTGCAACCCTATAAAGTGATAACCAGACATATTCTATCTTGTTTTAATGGTCAATTAAACAGATGTTAACTGTTAAACGAATAAGACATACATGCAGGAGATTCATGAATATCAGGTTCGCTTGGAGAACTAGTTTTACCTGTTGGAGTGGTGAAAGATTTTTTTTTCAGCGATGAAGATGTTAATAACAGATTTGTGTAATCAAATTGACGAGGATTTTTTGAATGCTTGTGCAATTCGTATCATTGAAAAAAGCATTTAAAGTGTTTCGAATTAAGCTATAATTGACCGTTTCCAGTCGATGAAATCACATACAAAACTACTGTAATATATATTTGTCTTGTTATATTTAATGCAGTTCGTTTTTATAATTTCATGCAGTTTATTTTTATTGATTACCCCCCTCCCCAAGTTAAATATTTGGATCTGCCACTGGTTATTTGTATGTCTAATATGCTAACTTTATACACACGCACACACAATTAGTCAATAATGCGCTATAGGTAAGATGATAGAGCACTTGCTTAGTAAGTTGGAGGTATGCAAATCATATCGATTTGATTAAACAAAATATACATCAACGTTGAGATAAAAATAAGTGCGTCGTAATAATAAAAACATATTCTAAAAGTTATAAACTAAGACAAAAGGAAATTGTATATTAAGTGGGTGTGTGGGATTCCTTATTTTTTACTTAGACCTCCTTATAACTTATTTTTGGAATAAATCATGAGTTATAAGTTACATTATTGTAACTTATCAAGTTATCCCCTCACATAATAAACAATCCCAAACATCTTTTTAACTTTTCAAAAAGTTATAAGTTGGTTAAAATAAGCAATCCCAAACACCCCGTAAGATACCGTACGAAATCACTAGGGGAGGGGTAACAGATCTACAAATCACGATTGCTTGCTAAGTCGTTAGAAACACAATTTTCATGGATCTTTAGCTCAACGAGTATTGGAGGTCATGAATGTGGGGCGTCTATGACTAGTCGTGGTCCAACAATATACAGTGGCGGGAATCAACAAGGGTGGAGATGGCGAAGAGCCATTAGTAATACGTAAAGTTATATATAGGGGTGGCAAAACAAATCCAAATGGGTATTTTTGGGTCAATATGAATAACTTTTAAAAATGGAATAGTTTATGGTGGATCAAAAGAATTTTCCAAGGAGGTCAAGATGAGTTTGGGGAAACACTAGTGACTTTTGGTTATAGGCTAGAATGATTGGGTTTGCTTATCGGTTAGTATGGACTAAAACAAGCTCCGTCCAATTTTATTTCAAACAAAACCCACGAAACCGAATAGAAATTGAGAAATCGAAACCGCACAAATACCCAAACCGACCGTAATGATAAAAAGCAAAACCGAACCGGAAAAATCGAACCTGAACCGATACAAAACCGGTTTTTCTATTGAAAGAGGATGACGGGGGAACATTTTAGTTATTTTACATTTTGCGTTTTTGATTTATATTTTGAGTCATTATTTTTTTATTAAGTTTTTTGAATTTTTTTAAAGGGTTTTTGAAACCTTTTGTATTTTAACCTTCACTTGGTTCAAGATGAACCTATCTTAAACCATACCCATCCTAACCCTCTATTTTAAAAATTCATTCTGACCCATACTCATTCTAACCCATCACCCAAATTTAACCCAACCCAACCCATTTACATTGCCACCTCTAGTTATATATATAATTTTTTGAGTTTCTATTTCTATGATAGATAAGATTTCATTCAGGGGAGTGAAAACATTAGAAGATAAGTAATGGGCTTAGTAGACCATGTTTTATTGATTACCTAATTTTATTGAAAGCCATCCAACTCAAGGTGCATTAACCGGCTAAACAACATCCAGAATCACCCTTGCAAATGTTACTCAGATTCAAACGGTACAGGTTTCGGTCGAGGAACCAACTTGATTGCATTTCACCAATGGTGAGATCCTCACACCCTGCCTTTGGCACCAATGCCACCGTTGCAAACTTTTCTCCATCGCTGTTTGTGTCCTCCAACAGCTCATTTAGCCCAAACCTCGCCGCACTGCTCATGGACACTCTTTGCACATCTCCGTGTGGAATCTGTGTAAAAGAACCCGCGTATTCAGGATCACAAGGCGTCGGAAAAACATCTTTTTTATTATTAACCTTGTCGTTCACGAACACGTCGAATTTCACAAACTTTCCACAATCAAAATTTATGCCGTTTATCATTAAAACCTCATTCGCTTTAGCCTTTTCCTCTTCAGTCCTGTTCACCGCGGGTCTCTTCACACGAATCTTCAGGACCTTGTCTAGGCTCACAGGGAACCTAATTTGCTCCACCGTCTGGACATTTTCCGTGGATGCAACTTGAGCGCTTAGGCTTCGTTTAGGTGGTCGACTCTTGCTCCACGGCAACACTTCCTTGGGGTTTTCGATGTAATTGTAACCGAGTTTCTTTAAGTTAATGCAGTCTTTGTTATAAACGCGTACAAGTTCTTGATTCTCGTCATAGAACACATATGACGCGTTTAACCAATCTGGCTTGTCGATTGGGTCAACGTGTCATGGAAGGCGCAAATCCTTCCATAGTTTCCACGTTCGGTCAACGTTCGAATGATGGATATAAAACAAAGGGTCATGACCCGCGGAGTAGAAGTTACCCATGTCCTCATGATTAGGCAATTTCGAGTTGCCTACCCATCTATGCACGGCCGTGTGACTACCCGCTTCCACGGATCCAACTGACTTATCACCATTCGGAACAGGTTTGCTTCCGGCTACATATTCTCCCCCATGGAAGCATAATGTATCACCTCCGTTTCTGACCAAATCTCGGTACACTGTACTAAGATTGCACGCTATCTGCTTCTCAGGCGATCGGTCCTCATCAACGCCACGGAAGGCCAGGTCCACTATTCTTTCCTTGACACTAGCTTCATCGCGGTAAACATCATACAAGGGGTTCGGCTTTCCATTAATACACTTGTTGTGTATGAACATTTCAGGAATCGGCATGCCTTCTGGTTCGTCCCATTTCCAGAAAGGTAACGCGAAATCAGGCTCGTTAATCAACTTTCCGAGTATTCTTTCGTAGAAATAAAGGTACCAACGATGGAACGGATAGAACAGCCACGAGTTGTGAATCTGAAGAGGCATGTCAAGACCGTCTTGATTGTAACTGCCGTTACAATAAGCACAATGGATTTTAGCTTGACTAATGAAGCTGCGTGGATCGTTTTCGGGGGGATCTTTCATGGCTTGAATAGCTCTTCTATAATCATCCACTTGCTTCTTTGTTCCTTTATGCGCCGGCCATCTCATTCGCACAGTTTGTTTTCTAGGAATCTTGTAATCTTTAACCTTCTTCCCAAGGCTAGGCGGGCAGCATTTCCGTGTCCTTATAGCATGATCAATATCCGGAAACCCTAAACTTGCTTCCTTGCATGTAGAAGTAATATCAGGGGTTTTTACGGGATCAGCTAATGCCGTGGGTAAGGAAGTGAGGCTGGCCGCGGTGTAGAGGCCGCCAAGACCCACGAGAATGTCCCTTCGGTCTACATTGGGGAGTATGAGTTGGTTTTCATTGTGATCTTGTGGTGAGCTGTTGCATGAGACTCTAAACCCTTGGGTTCGGTTGGTTTGAGTCTTGAAGAGGGGTTTGGACTGTTCGGTGTTGGTGGGAGTGAATGTGGAGGCAAATGAAACTAGTGAGAAAGACATTGTTATATAATTTGGGTGCTTCTTAAACGTTTACTTTGAGCTGCTATTTATAATGGATTCATGACATGTGAAAGATGGATTACAAGATGTGTTAGATAAAGTAATTACTAGTGGTTCATTTAATTTTATTAATTTCTGCCAACTGTGTGTACTAAATTAACACACCATTATTGATCCTAAAAGAGGCTATAACTATAACTATATCTAATATATCTTGGTGCCCTCTATATCAAAACTTCTACAACTGCATTAAGTGAATTGCTCTTATGAAATGAACTAATGTTTGCAACTCCAGCAACCTTTTCCTAAGAATTCAGAAATTAAGAATTCGAACTTTGAGAAATTCGGAAATTTGGGAAAATCCAAAACTTTGTTCCGCACTTTTCTCCCAGACATATTCAAGTATTCATCTCGGGAGGAAGAAACATCACAGTATTTGAGTTGTCGTATAGATGACAAGCACTTTTGTAGCATTGTAAAGCTTTGACGACCTTTTGCGTCAAAACCCCTTAGAAAGTACGCACTTTTGTAGCGTTGTAAAGCTTTGACGACCTTTTGCATCAAAACCCCTTAGAAAGTACTCAAATTTTTTCTCTAACTCGTGTGAATGTTGGATTGTCATCTAAGACTCTTTACGATTAGTAAAAGTAAATCTTTATCCCTTACATCTTGGGGGTGAATGTTGGATTGTCACCAATGAAGTATTGTGCCATTAATCAATTATGAGTCTTTCGACAATCGTCTCCATGCACTACCTTAAATAAAATAAACAACATTTACAAAAAGAAACCTTCTTGGCGATTAAGCGTGTCTTGAACTTTGTCAAACGAGAAAGATATCATGCTACCGACTAAGAAGGAATATTTGGATCGGCTAAGTGAATAGACACGTATCACGAAGCCGGATAAGATTCAAGGATGCCGGCTAAATAACCATAGATGTAGGCTAAGTTTAGCCGCCTTTGATACGTGTCAAATTTTTATAGGCTAAAGGTGGGTCCCATTTAATTTTCATAAAATTCCGTGTCCGTAAAGTGGCGGCTAAGGCTTATCCGGCTTCGCTGATGTGTCACTTGTTTATTGGTAAAAAAATTAATGATTTGAGAGATGTGGGCAAAAATAGGGATGTCTATTTTGGAAAAAAAGTGGGTCAAAGTTGTTTATTTTAATAAGTTTCCCTTATAAATTAAGGGACTATTTAGTTGGATATAATGAATGAAAGTGGACTAAAATGGAAGAATGAATGAAATGGATAATTAGATGGAATGGATCTTAACCATTCTTTTATTTTGTTTTGCTAATATGTGAGAATTGAATGAATTATTATTATATGTTGTTTGTAAGAAAAAAGAAAGAAATGCAAGAATGAAATTGAAACGATAAGAATACTCCTATATGTTATATCAAAATATAATAAAAAAATTGACAGCGAGTGGTGGCTAGGACGACGATGGAGGTGACGGTGGTAGCGCTGGTGATTAGGTAGTGGTGGCTACGGTGACGGTCATGTGGCGGCGGTCAGTGGCGAAGTCACATTGTGGGCCGAACCCGGTCTTTTTTCGGTTTTATATATAACCTATAATATCAAACCAACGAACGAACTCATTCTTTTTCGGCGAACGAACCTAGTGTCATTCCAAAAAAGTATTCGAACCCATTAATTATGAAAATTGTAGTTAAAATTTTTTAGTAATGAATATTTGTTTATAAAATATAAAAAACTTTAAAAATTGCTAACAAATATTATAAATGTGCCAATAATAACCCATATATAAATTATAAAAAAAGATATAAATTATACATAGAATTGTCAAGTAAACCCAAGCTAATTAACATTCTTAAACATAATACCAAAGTGAAAATTAAATAAAATAACAAAAACAACACTCATCGCCTCAGCGACAGCGACCGATAAATTTTGTTTATATCGACCAAACGATCATCCTCCTCGTTGCTAGTTTACCTCAAGGCTTTAAGCATCGCCTTACATGCCGCACTTCAACCAGACGACAACAACGGTCGGCCGACTGACTCTTTCTTTGATAACACTTCAATCGATCCAGACCTCACTACGAATCTTTCTTTGATTTTGTGTAATATGACGGGTGACAACTATATATATATGATGCATGCATTTGTTATATTGAAATGAGTTATTTTTGGAGTCACGATTGAAAATGTTATGAATCGTTTTCAAAACATTAAAACGTAGTTAGATGGGCGACCGATAACATGTATAATATCTTTTATTAAATATGACTTTGGGCCTCACCCATTTGGGTCCGAAAACTTTGAAAAATCCTGAACCCATAAAATTTTTTCCTAGCTTCGCCACTGGCGGTGGTGGTGATTAAGTGGTGATGATGGATGTTAGGTGGTGTTGTCGAATGTGTGAAAGAGGAATGAAATGAAAAGGGAGGGATGGTTTTGATGGAATGAGATTATACGTGTAATCGTTCATTTTATTCCATGAACTCATCAAACATTTCTTTTTCCAGTCCCTCACAATGACTCGTACATTTCTGCCGTCACTTCTACATGCCAAACACTTATGTCCTTTACAGCTATCTAATGAGTAACATGCCATTGATAACACTTATGTCCAAAACGAAGGCTTGTTATTGCACTAACTTCTTATTGATATTTTGTACTACAGATAATCCATACCACTTTTAACGAAGAGATTTATTGTTGTACACTAGTACTATTTTAGTGGCATGTCTGGTACCATCAGATGTTATATCAAATCTTATTGCTGTTTTGTGTTGTTTCAGTTTTCATTAATAGTAATATATTAGATTTTGGTGATAAGAACATGTACCGTCACTACTAAACAAATATATTGTCGAAAATTCGCAGAATAAACTTCTTGGAAAAGATTGTTTCCCATGACTTCTATTTTGACGAAACGATTTAGCCGGAAATTTATTTGAAAAGGTCATTCTCTATGAATTTCGGACCAAATTTAGTACAGGAAATTGCCTAGTTATTGATTAGTGAAATTACCAAGAGATCATGAGAGAATAAATAGAATTTAGAAAAGGCCTGACAATAAACCCAGGCTACGTCGGTTTCGGTGGTAACCCTTGGAAGAAGTTTGTACAGTTTGGGAAGGGTTTTGATTATTAAAAAAGAAAAATCTATTTCAACCGTTATGCCATTAAACATGACCATACATAACATAGAAATCACAGAAGGTAGATTCTTCGGTAATTGGTAGCTAACTTAATATTAGAGTTATGATAATGATACTACCCACGTTTTCTAGACGATTATAGATGCGGGCCTAGGATTCGTCGCTTGTTCGCTGCAATTCAATCCCTTTGTAAATGGAGGACAAGATTTATGATAAGATTTATACACAGGCTTTTCAGGTATTTGTCGCAGTGGGGGCCTTTAGCGACAGATGACCCTTCGATAATTTGTCTGGTAAAACAGTTCGTAAATAACAACCAAAGAATTGGAATTCCAGTATTCCGCCATCGAGTATTTCATCTCTAAAAATGGCAACTTCAATGCACTTCAAATATACTCCATCTGTCACATTATAAGTGTCCGTATTTCCTTTTTTGTTTGTCTAATTACAAATGTGTACTTTCAAACTTTATTAGCCAATTTTCAAGTTTACCCTTAAACACACACAACTAGCATTAATAAGTAATATTGATTAACTCAATTTCTAAGGGCATTCTTGTCATTTGGTAAACAAAAAAAATAATCATTCAATCTACCTTGAACTTTATGTTTTTCAAACCATGCCACTTAAAGAGGGACGAATAGAGTATTATTTGTTTTAGAAGACATAAAATATGTTTTAGAAGACGTAAATTTTATCTTTGATGTCTAAGTCTAGAACCTCTTTACTTCATAGAGCACTTATGAACTTTACCTATCCTTTAGGACACTTAGCGTCTCACTCAGGAGTAGTAGGTAAGATTTTGAACTTTTTAGGACTTAGGGGCTGTTTGTTTTTGGACAAAACCTCTTCCAGACCACTTTTCGCTTCGCCGCGTAGAACACATGCAGAGGTTGTGGTCTGCAGTGTGTTTGTTTTCCCGAAGCCATTTCATTAAAAAACCTCTTCCATACCTCTTCTCCTAGAAGTGTTGTGAATGCTACTTCTCACCTCTTCCAGACCTCTTCTCCTTTGTTTTCCCGTCGCCGCTCCAACCCATCCACCGTCGCTGCCGCGGTGGTGACCGGACGTCGGTGACGGCAGTGGTCTGTGGACGGTTCAGTGGCGGGGGTTACGACGGTGTACGGTGGTGGCTGTGGAATGGGGTAGCAATTAGGGACGGTGGTGGTAGGTGGTGGTTAGGTGGATGGCAGTGGAGATGGTTATGGCGGTGGTGGATAATGACGGCGGTGGTGTTGTGGCGGAGTGACGGTGGTAGTGACGGATTGTGGTGAGGGTTGTTTGGTGGCAGAGCGACGATGGCGGTGGTGGTGTTGGATTACGGCGGTGGGTCGTCGGAGAGAAGAAGAACAAAGGAGAGGAAGAAGAAAAGTGGAGAAGAAAAGAAGATAGAAAAGTTTTATATGTCTTGTGAGATTAGATTAGAATAATTATAAGTTTTGGTAGTCCGAAGACGTTAAAAAACAAACAGTCTTTTTGTTGCAGATTGTAGAGTTTTGGTCCACCTTTTCTGCTACAGATGTTGGCAGATGTTTTTTCGCAGACTTATGACATTTTACCTCTGAAAAACAAACTGCACCTTAGTGTTCTGTAGTTGAAGTACGTAGGGTCCGAACTTCACTAACTTATACACTGAAAACATGTGACATAAAAGACTTTGAACATTTTAGTAGATCCCGACACAACATCTTGTAACTTGGTTGTTTGAAATGGAGAATATTAAGAAAATTAAGATGTTAGATTATTAATTAGACCATTAGGACTAAGCTACATACTTATATATAAAATAAAAACAGTCAATCACGTTTGCCGCCGATCCTTAACTTGACCAATATGGTTCGGATATGTAAACGAGTCATTCGACTTCAACAATGCCAAACAACTGTTTCACAAAACAATTGTTTTAAAATAACTGTTCCTCCAACAATAGCTAAAAAAAATACTGATTAGTTCTTCAAAACTAATGACCAAAACGGTTGGTTTTAACGTAGTTTGCTATAAAACAATGTTTCCTCAACAATAAAATTTTTTCCACCACCGAACACTTGGCCGTTTAGGTTCTTTTCACTAGTCTTCACCCTGAAGTAACCTCTGAAAAGTTTTCTACTTTCTCTTTCAAGTGCAACCAGGGACGGCTCTGAAAATTCACGTGCCTCGGCACAGTCGAAAAAAATATGCCCTTTAAACCTTAACATACTAAATAATGTAAACACATTTTTTATACGCCGATTAAAATTATAGCGATAAACATAAAAAATAGAAAATCATGATATTATAATGAGTTTATGACACACTTAATAGATTAATAGCTAATTGAGAATTTGTGAAGCTCTCATAACATTTTTTTATAGCAAATTGGTGAATTAACTCTTCGTAGTTTATGCTCTCTAATGTTCCCTTCTTGATAACTTTCATCGCCAACCCGCGAAGTCTTTCTTGAGGCATTTTGGGTCGAATATAGGATTATAATAACTATAATTTTGAAAAACTCATATTTTCAGATGCTATCGTGACTCCTGGTGTTCGAAGTCGACGTGGCTGCTGGTCTTTGAAGTCGATTTTGCTATTATTGCGCCTATTCGTTTCTTCTATTTATTTAACTTATATTGATTAATTAAAAGTATACTTAGCCTTTTTCAAATTTTAGTGGACCTATAGGTCTTTGGTTAATCCAAGAAAATGGGGTCTAAAAGGTGTTTGAGTAACATAAAAATAACGATTATAAACATTCGGGTATTCTACATATATAACAACGGGAATTTTTAAAAATTTTATGCCCCCAAAGAAAACGTGCCCCGGCCGGTCGCCCGCTTTGCACACCCCAAGAGCCGGCCATGAGTGCATCCATGACTCTCTAAATCCAACCAACTCAAAATCTTCTTCCATACCTAATTCAATCTGCTGATCATCCACAAATCACAATACCATTCAATGATCACTATAATCACACGATCATGATACCACAACATCCTTACCTTAATCCATCACTTTACCCTAAAACTTTGAATGAATTCTAGGAAAATGCCACATCAGATTTCAAATCAATCTATATTGATTGATTGCCTCCATTATGTTTTTTTTTTCTAGCAAATACCAATATTTTTGGTTTTGGATCTTCCAAATCATTCCCGCAAGAGATCCGAACCCTTTTTTTTGTGATCCCTCGATAAAAAGATCCATTTTTTTCATAAAAAAAATACGGAATAGAACCAATGAAACCAATAAAGATGTCGGTATCAAAACAAAGAGTCGGTGTCTATTAATTCAAAGGTAAAAGGTAACGAGGTAACAATTACTCCTGAGCTTCTGTCAATTCATCTTGAGTTAGAAGGTGGGCAAAATTTATTGAAAGAGGATATGAAGTGGCTAGTTCCTTGTTAGTAAAAAAAAGAGACTGTTTGTTGGTTAATCATCGATCTCGTTAAATATTTCGTTAGTTTGTTATAGAATAGATAAACTCTGTTAGAAACTTTGTTAATATAGTTAGGGTGCAAAATGTAAACAGTTGATATTTTGTGTAAAAATTGTAATTAGGAATACCAGAAACGATGCGACTGTTTTATTTTGGTTAACCGTCGCGACCCTTGACGGAATAACCGCCGGAGGGTATAAATACCTCCGGACACCATCATTTGTAATAATCCGTTTTCAATTACAAATCAATAATCCTAGATTCGTTCATTATAATTGCTTGTTTAGTTGTATCTTAACCCATGTGACTTATCCGACTAATGGAGAAGACCCTACGTAAACATAGTACAATAATGTGCTAACCCATGTGACTTAATCAATGAAATCCGTTCGATGGGGCATAGCATGGACTCCTTTATAAACATGATATTGATTTTTTATTATATATGAATTTTTATGTTCATAAGATTCAAATTTATAATTAAGTTTAGAATAAGTTATTTGAACCTCGATTTAACCCAAAATTTTATGAATTACGATATGAATTACTAACAAAATGATGACCGTCACGGCTGGTGGTACAGAGGCACGGGCATGGTCAGCTCTTGCAGGCCTAGAGACTTTTGCATTTTGCTTTATTGTGGATGCTAGGAACAAGCCGTGCCTATCAATGTAGTCAACTCTTTATGGGATCAGGAGGCTTCTGTTATTTGTTTTTATGAAATGGGAGGCATTGGGGGCGGTCACGACCCGTGTTTAGTGCACTTTCTTCAAAACTTCTTGATCTTCATCGTTTTTCCGTTCCTTTTGTCATTGTGTGTCCGAATGCCCTATAGATCAAAATTAAGTAAACGAATTTAGAATTAGAACTATTTTATCCTAGTTTACAAGAAAATCAAGCAAAACGAGTTACATATAATCTGGAAAATATATATTATTGTATGCACATTGGTACGTCTTAAAGTATGTTGTTATGAGTCAATGCATGATTTAGATCTACTCTGGCCCATGTGGTCGTATGTTGCCAATCGGGATGTATGTTTTCCATTTGAGGTGTTTAATAACTTGTCCTGAATTGTAAAATTGGATGAGGTTGCTCGTTCATATGGAAGGGGATCACGACCTCATATGAAATATGGGTAGCTGTAGGCAACCAAACTCTTTTGACTTATATCATAAGGTATAGTATGGCTAAAATGTTTTGTAATCTATGTTGTTATTAATCTACTTGCAATGGATAGTTGTCATGTGTGTATGAATGTTTAAAAGCTAGAAATCACTCAATGTGACTGACTTTTAACATAAACATCTTGTTAGCAAATCCATGTTTGACATGCATGGATGGCATTGAAGCGGGGCTACATGGCTGAAAACTAGCATCGCGACTTTTGTTATGTTTTTATTAAGTTATGTTTCAGACAATTTACTTTGTGTAGGATATGATGCCTTTGTGTATGAATGATGTTAACTTCCGTCGAAAGTCTTATGAATTTCTAAGTTTAAGAATGATATTGCATGTGTAAACTCAACCGCTAAGACACTCTAGGTTCAGGGTGTTTCAAGTGCTGAAGCTAGCATGGTTGTAGCCAAATGTCAGTGAAGTTTAGAATGTGTCTTGTATGGAAGAATGGATAGGTTGTCTAAGTTCAATGTATAATAATAATAATAATAATAATAATAATAATAATAATTTTAGTATCGTCCCACCAAAAAGTTTTTATTTCCAACAGCCTTTAAGGGAGGACGTCGGCACGGGGCATCCCATGACAAGTTTCGAACCCGGCCATGTGGTAATACCACTGTCACATATATATACCCATGCATAGCTTTAAAATCATACGGTAAACCTTTGGCACATAAACTCACACAATTTTCCTTTTAACTTCTAACAACCAAATTAAAAACAAGAAAACAAAAAGTTATATATAGGGTCTTGTGGATAGGTCCTACCAATGATTTTATAATTTGTGGGAATTTGAGCCTTGAAGGTAGAAACGAGGTGGCAATATTAAATTGATCAGTGCATGGTTAATACCCTGAGTGCTCCTTCCCACTTATATAATTATTAAAGTTTGGATCCTATAAACGTAACCTCTACATGTGTTCAAACAATTATTAAAGTATGGATCCTATAAACGTAACCTCTACATGTGTTCAATATTGATATTGGCATAGCCCCCTTTGACTTTATATTATATATGAAGTTTGGAAAAAACAAGGTTTGTTATATTGTGGACATAAAATTCTATTATTCTTCTAATGGTATCTAATAATTGTGTTGTAGTTTGGAAAGATAAGTCATCCTGAAAATATAATAAGCTTGACTGTAACTAAGCAAGTTTGGATCTCCCTTATAATAGATTCAATCCAAACAAAAATATGATTGCAACAAACCAAACAACCAATAATAATCTTCTATAACTTCCATCAATGCAATATATTATTAAATTGTTTATTTGGTTTATCCAAAAACCAAGTGAATTGATTCAAATTTGCTTCAAGTTAATGATGTGTGAATAAATGATGTGTGTGAAATGATGCACTTTTAATTGTTTAATACTTTGTGTTTTAGTTGTTTATATATATCAAACATGAGTATTTTGAGTGATTTTATGATTACAGGTGCTCAGAGCTTAAAGGAACTAGTTTGAAGCATTAAGAATACCAATTGGAGGTTGTTAAATGCATGCTTTGAAGTCCGGAGGAGTTTAGAAGTGATTCGCGAGCATTTTAAAGTAAAAACGGTCATATCCGAGGCTAGAACATGAGTTATAGGACCCATAATATATGAATTTTTGGTTTCTCGATGAGATGAGTTTGAAAATGAAAGAAAGTGTTCCGTAAGACAAAGGCTGGAGGCCGTAAGCTACGGGTGTTCCGTAAGCTATGGTTCCCAGGCCGTAGCTTACGACGGGGTCTTACGGAAAAAGTCAGTTTGAGTGATTTTCTTCCATATTTAAGCCGGGTAAAACCCTAGAACAATAATTCTTGATATCCTATCATCATTGGGTGATTTGGGGGCCATCACACACCATCCTAACACCCCTTGAATATCCACAATCATCCATGTAATCATTCGTTCAGCAACCAGTGAAGATATTCAAGATCAAGATACAAGACTAAATCCTTCGTGAACATCCCCGGGAGTAGGGTTGTGTTTGCAGCTAGACTTTTGGTGTTTTAAACCTCATTATTGGATTCGGATTTGACTAACCATTTGGTTAGTTAACTTCTGATGTTTGTTTGTGCATTCAAACAGTTTTTCGTAATTGAATGCTTTGAAGTTTTATAAGTTAATTGATTTGTGGTAATCAACTTTTAGGATTAGGTTCTTAGACTCATTGACCTATTTATCTTTAACCATTAAGTTGATTGCATTTATCAAATCTTAAAATTGGTTCAATTATGTTATTATTCATCCAAACCAATTGTTCGGATTCAATTCTGTCAATCAGTAAGGTCAAATATCTAATATTTCGATTATAGGTGTAATCAAACAGGTTTTCCATATAAGTTAATCAATTGGTCTAGTTTGTTGCACAACCTGAAACATGAAGTTTGGTTACTTTTCTCTAATTGTTTTACAATCAAATCAATATTTAATCTGCTTGACATCTTTTGCCCGCCTAGCATAAATAATTATTATTAAACTTGATTGGCACTTTCCACTGATTCCACTTGATTGGCATTTTCCACTGATTCCTTGTGGATTCCATACTTTACTTGCTCTAGCTAGTAAAGGTAATTTTTATAAAAAAATTTTATTACCTTTTCAACATCGAATATTTGACAACAATAGGGGCTTGGTTTTAGTTGCTTAAATAAATTGAGTAAACAAGTCATTTATTTGTTTATTTTTGTTTTTCAGGTATATACAAATGAGTACATACTTTGAAGTTCATGAATGATACATAGGCTATAAAGATACGAATAGCCTCCAACCTAGCGACGGGAGCATGAACTTCATCATACACAAGACCTTCACATTGAGAGAAACTTTGTATCACCAGCCTTGCTTTATTTCTTATAATAACCCAATTGTCATCCTTCTTGTTATAAAACACCCCTTTGGTACCAATTAGTCTCTTATTCTCAGGCTTCTTTACAAGCATCCATATATTGAGCTTCTTAAATTGCAACAACTCTTCTTGCATAGCTTCAACCCATGATTTCTCCCTGAGAGAAACTCGATAATCTTTAGGTTCAACCTGAGAAATAAAACAAGCAAAAAGACATTTGTTAATGGTTCCGTACTGACTATATGTCTGGATGCCGGCAGGGGAGAACCAATAATGTTCATAATTGGATGAGATCGGTGAATTGGTAATTGAGGGGTAGGGTCCACTTGAAAAATAGGTTCCACTTAAAGTTCAATAGTCATACTCACAAAATGATGGAAGATACTAGGAGCATTGATGAGAACATCCCAGATCAACCACATGTTCAGATGCAATAGGGCCATCCCAAATATTTTCCATGAATGGCATGACAATTGTCGGAATTGTTGTAGAATCTATAGTGTTGGAAGAATCAGCGGGAACTTTATCAGCAATAGTCTCTTCAACAGCAATTTGTATGTTTTCATTATTTGAGGGTGGTGTGGGAATAGAGTCAATCACAATAGGCTCTAGCTAAAGTTTCACTACATGCTCAGTATAATTTGGATCAATCTTATTAGCTGATTTGAAAGAAGAATAAGAACCAGAAACATCTTCAACAAGTACTACATCGGTTGAATCTGCTAGTTGTGGCATAGGATTGACTTGAGCCACACATGGAGCTGTGAGTAATAGGTTTTTGTTTGAAGGACTAGCAGATAAACTAACATCAACCAAATTGTTTGATATAGCTTGAATTAACACAGACTGAGGAACTATATCGGAGGCTGGAGCAGCTACAACAGAAGGGGTAGACAGACCATGAAACTGATTGAATAAGTAGTCAAAATCAAATATCCAGTTTGGACCCGTGCGAGCATCTGTCGGGTTGAGCTCTTGCCAGTAAACGTTGAAGATTCGATAATTACTCTTGTTTTCTTATTATAAACTCGATAGGTGATTTTGTTGGCAGCATATCCAACAAAATAACACTCATATGCCTTCTCAGTAAACTTGGGACCTGAGTTAGCATTTGTATGAAGCATGGTGCATGGATATCTAAATGTATTAAAATAGTTAACATGCGGCTTCATTTTGTAGTAGACTTCATACGGAGTCTTCCTCAGATGTTTGTTTAGCAGCACACGGTTCTAGATGAAACACGTAACATAAATTGCTTCACCCCAAAAAAACCAAGGAAGCTTTGAGTAGGTCAACATCATTCTTGTAGCTTCGATCAGTGTTTGATTACGTCATTCAGCAACCCCATTTTGCTGTGAAGTGTATGACACTGAATTGATGGCCAATTCCTATTGAATGATATAAGTCATTCACAGCTTTGTTGCAGAATTTGGTTCAATTGTCGCTTTGTATACACTTCAATTTCTTGTCAGTTTGGTTCAATACAAGAGTAACTTGATCAGAACTTGAGTGGTTTCATTCTTATGCCTTACAAGGAAGGTCCGGCTGAAACGTGAAAAGTCATCAGTACAAGAAGACAATAGGCTTTTCGGCCTATTGCCAAAGGATGATTGAACCAAACAAATCCATATGTAACAGCTAAAGATTGGAATATATAGAATTAACAGTTTTGGGTATGTGAGGGTATTTGCGTTGCTTGCATTTAGAGCAAGATATAATTTTTTTAAATCAAGAGAAAGTTTTAACAGACAAAACCCTCACATGCTCACAAAGTTGACATGACGGAGACGTCGATGCAAAATTGATGAATCGTTCTTCGAGGCCTTATACATCATACATGAAGCAGTTCGTTGTGAATACGAACTTCTCATATCTAATATATAATCATTGTTATGTCTCGGAGAACGTATCGAAATCCATTCATCTGGGACTTTAAAACCTAGTTTCAAGATCAAATATTCATGTTCAGTGAATAGTGTGGAGTATTGCTTGTCACAGATATGAGACAAGCTGAGCAGATTGTGGTTGAGTTGTTCCACGAGGTTGACATCATCAAAAGTTAGAGTGCCGTTTGATACTTTTCCTCTTTTCGTTATTTTCTCTCCCATGTCACCAGCAAAGGATACGGATCCACCGTCGAACGGTTAAGCATCAAACAGCAAGGATTCGTCTCATGTCTTGTGTCGGGTACAACCACTGTGTAAGTACTGAATACTGTTGACAGGCCTTCTTGACTGACGCTACACATTAGCAATATAATTAGACATGGTTTCCCGAGACAAAGTTGTCTCGGGAAGATTAATGATAAAGTCACCAAATTTTATTTTATTTTCAGAAAACATGAAGCATTTTGGTGAATCATCATCTGAAAAGTAGTCCTTAGGAACCCATGTAGAAACATGTTCCTTGTTTTTAAATCTCTGGGACCTAGTCTTCTTTGTTTCAAAACAAAATCCTCAGATTTTTCAATATTTGGATCCTTTTGCTTTCTTTTAGAAATTGTTTTTGGTTTATTCTTGGACTTCTCAGTCTTTGAATCCATTTTGGCTTTATCCTTTTTGGTTACCCAAAAAGGCTTTCTAACTTTCTTTCTTTTATTGGATCTCACGTCTATTTCACTGGTTTCACTAGCAGCTTGATTAGTCCTTGATCCCAAGCAGCTAGCAGCAATAGACTGAGACTGATTACACTGCCTTTTCAAATCCTTTTGTTGTTTATGCCAATTCTTGTGGTGTCTTGCAAGGTGATATGGATTACCACACACATACCAACATTTTATTTTGTATCTTTATAATGCTCATCAAAACTATAAGATTGGTGACTATACGGAGAGGGCAGTCTTTAGAAAGAATGAACATGATTGTGATTCCAGTTTTGTTGATGACCACGATCATCAAAAACATTAGTGAAGTGTGACTCAACATAATTTTGTTGATTATAACCATAGTAGTTGTTATCATAAAAGGTGTATGGCTGAGGATTTCTTACATGATTTGATGTTTGAGAAAATGGAATTTTTCTTGGTGGAATATATCTACTAGAAGTACTAGCTTGATTATCATTTTCAAAAACTTTGTTTTTATCTAATTAATCCTCAGGCTTACAACTTGAAGATGAACAACTTGGTATGTTTACATCAACAGACTTACGCACGTTTTTTCACAATTTTAACAAAAGTTTCATCATACACAATTTCACGGTCACTAACTGAAACAATAATTTCATCCACATAATATGATCAGTGCCAACGTTAACACTGTCATAATTTACATCAACATCCACACATGAGTTTAATGTATTTTTCACGGAAACAGACTTAATATTATTACAGACAGAGTTGATATTTGATATAAATTCACATCACACTCAAAAATTGAACTTAAAACTTTGATTTTATCACAACTCATGCCATTATCCTACAACTTCCCTTCCTTTACATCACCTGCTGAACAAGATGCATCACTATTAGCATTAACAGGTTCAAAAACTGGATCAACTACCTTAGGCACTACATGGACAAATGTCTTAGGTTTTGGTACGTGACCAACTCCATATACCATTGCGTCCTCATGTGGGGTGTTGAAACTAAAGTGGGGTATGCAAGTATAATTGTTAATATAAGGTGGTGGAATGACAGCATATTCATATTCATATCCCAACCCCAACTTTTGTTTCACCCCATTTGTGATCCAATAATACCATTAAGTTTATCAAATGCCATCTCAAACTTATCTACAATTATTTTTCTTTAAGCAATAACTAATTCTAGTTCTTCAATTTTAGCAGTTAAAATGGTTATTCGCTTTTTATGAGAATCAACTAGCAAATTAGATTTAAACAACTTTAGATTCAAGTTTTCCATGTCGTCATGATGAGTTTAATTCAAGTAGTAAATATATTTTCAGCTTTCCTGTACTCAATAATATGATATCTAATGCCAATGTTTCTCTTATTAAAGCGACATTATGAGTTCTATAATTTTCTACTTTATCAATGCAATTTGAGAGAATAAATGTGTGTGTACCTCAGGAATGTCAAGAGTGTCTTGGCTGCTTGCTGATATGAAGCTTGATTTCCATTGACAAATGCCATCCCAACAAAATTCAACAGGTTTATCAGCTCGCCAAATTGACCCTCTCAATCTAGCTCAACAGTTTCAGAAGATTCTATGACTAGAGCCCTTGCGTTTGAGCTTCTTGACCAATGTTCCCTCACCGATCCTTGGAAGCCCTTTACTAGATGAACTACTTTGACCAACCGATCTTTTGTCACTCCTATTTCCCACTTCACTATCCAATACATCCACAATCTTCACATCACCAGCAGGTTGTCTTGGATTCGTGCATTCTCTTGCAAAGTGCCCCATCTCATTGCAGTGGTAACAACATAGCTTATATTTGTCAAACCCAGTGTGTTTGCTGTGAGAATTCTTGAAGTTGTTTTTCCCTTACTTTTTCATGAAGTTTATGGTCCTATGAACTGCCATTGCCATGTGGTACCTGATATTCATCTTCTCAAGGTCTTTCTCGTTGACTTTGGAATATCTCATTGTTGAAAATATGGAGGCAACTGGTTTCCTTGTAGCAGTTGCTCATGACTAGCCATAAAGGCATCGAATAAAGCAATGTGACAGTCATCAACTTGAGTGGTGGGTTGGCTAGAACTGCTTGTCTTGTCGCTTGAAGATTTGTTGATCCCATGGGCCTTAAGAGCTTGCTCAAATACTTTGTTTACTGCATCTTGAAAAGAATTAGTTTTTCATGATCCTGACAGACTCACACAGACTCACAGATGATTTGAAGGCATTGTTCTGTTTTGGCTGAGCAGAATACATTTTCACCCCATTAACTAGATGAACAGCTGGATAGGACTAAATGAGGAAAGCTATGTTGACTCTTGAACCCATAGAGACCTAACATGGTTGAGAGAACTGATATGGTTATTCATTTTGAGCCTGTCATCCATCTCAAATGACATGATGGTGGAGGTCAAGTCAGATAACGTTGTTGTGTTCATATTAGTTGTTCTCTTGATGGTAGTCACAGTACTATTCCATGTGTAGGGAAATGAGTTTGATAATTTCTTGTTGATCTTAGACATGTCATAGATAATTCTAGCACTTCTCATCTTTGTATTAAAGGGTTTAAATCTTTGAATGAGAGATATAACTGTTTCCCTTTGGACATGATTAAACATGTTGAACTCTCCTTTCAACATCTCCCTTCTGCTTTCCTTCATATCTAGATTACCTTCAAACTTCTCAAATAAGGCATCCCAAAGGCCTTTAGCAGTTGTGCATTCCCTCTGACAAGCACACACTAAGTACGCCATAAACCTTTGCATCATCGAGTGTCAACTTTTTAGTAATTATGTGTAACTCCCAATGGTAATATCAACTAGTCCATCAGTAGAATCTGTGGTAGGCCGGTGAGGTCCACTCTCAATGGATCTAAGTAGTGAAAAATAAGTTATTCTCACGTAGTTCTTAAATCTCCATTTGAATTCTTCAAAGTTACTTTCAAATGTCAATATTTTTTTAGGAGTTTTGGTTGTGGTACCAGCCTCATTTTCAAGCATTAAATAGCTATTCAACAACTCAGGATCATGAGACATCTTGACAAGAAGATTATCAAACCAAACAGTTTTGAAAGAATGAAGTTTTAACGGTGATTTGTAACGAAGTAGACTACCTTTTTTATCAACCTAACGAAGTAGACGTTTGAGGGCATGCCAATGAGTGGTGCTAGGAGCATGCATAAATTGTGATAGGTTGTTGATTGTAAACGCCATGTCAGGCCGTGTAAGTTAGAGGTATTATAGAGCACCAACTAAGGCTCTATAATCAGTGGGTGAAGGAATGGGTGTGCCACTATGAAGTGTGATAGGCTCGGAGCAAGTAATTGGTGTGGCCATGGGCTTGCATTCACTCACATTGGCTCGTTGAAGAATATCATGAATGTATTTAGTTTGGGAGAGCAACATGCCATTGGAGTGTGGAAGAACTTCGACACCAAGAAAAAAGGATAGGGTACCAAGATCCTTAATGGAAAATTTGGTGCGAGAGAAGAGATATAGGAATTAATTACTTGAGAATTTGGTCCAATAATGATGAAATCATCAACATAGACTAAGATATAGATAGTGGATGGACCAAAACTTCGAATGAACAAGGAAGGATCCGAGGTGGTGGGTTGAAAACCTTTTAGACTAAGATGCGATTTTAATTCTTCATACCAAGCACGAGATGCTCGTCGAAGCCCATATATGGCTTTATTGAGCTTGCATATATGAGATGGAAAAGATGGGTTTATGAAGCCCGATGGTTGAGCCATGCATGTATACGTTTTCGGATAATGTGCCTTGTAGGAAGGCATTATTGATGTCGAGTTGACAAAGAGTCCAATTTTGTGAGACGGCTAAGGAAAGAACAAGGAGAAGAGTGGCAGGTTTGACGGTCGGGCTAAATGTTTCGGCATAGTCAATTCCCGGACGTTGGTGGAAACCTTTGGCTACAAAGCGGGCCTTTAGAATGGAACCATCGGGTTTATACTTAGTACGAAAAACCCATTTAGAGCCCACAAGGTTAGAAGCATGGGTGGAAGGGACAAGAGTCCAAATATTGATTTTCTTCAAAGCATCATATTCTTCGGTCATGGATGTTCTCCAAAGAGGATGTTTTAAGGCATGGGTGATGGTGGATGGCTCGGTGATTGAGCCGTTAATAGCTGTATATAACTGAAAGTTAGAGTTGTGATATTTTGGGTTTGGCTTGTGTGTAGGGGTTTGAACATGAGGTTCAGTGGAAATGCTTGGATTTGTTGTGTTTTGGGCTGATGGTGACGGATTGGTAAGAGATTTGGAAGAATTATTCTAGGCTAGAACTGAACTGTCGCAGTGGGATCGGGTTGAGGAGGAGAAAGGGGGGTTATTGTGACAGGTGGGCTGGAGTTATTGCTGGTAGTGTGTGGGCTTGAATATGTGTACAAGTGTGTTTGTGTGGAGCTTGAATTAATTGGTTGGTTTATTTGGTTTTGAGTTCTTGTGTTAACCATGACGGTTTTAACAATGGGAATTGTAAGGGGGAACCAATCAAGTGGGTTGGGTGGTGAGACGGTTTCTGTGGTGAGATCTTGGAATGGAAAATTATTTTCATTGAAAGTGACATGTCTAGAGGTATAAATATTATTTAGATTTTGAAAGAAGTTTGTGAGGAGATTATCTTCGTAACCAAGGATAGCAAAGGCAACCAAAACTTCTTAGTTTGTCGTAATTTGTTTCCTTGTTGAATAATTTGTGATGTGGGGGGGGGGGTATTTTGGAGAGTGGGAGTAGGTAGTCGGTTAATGAGATAAGCGCCATGGCTATAGCAAATGGCCGATATGTGGTTGGTAAATTTCCGTGTGTAAGGAGAAATAAGCCGGTTTCAACGAGGTGGTGATGTTGTGGTTTGGCATATCCATTATGTTAGGGTGTATGTGGTGGTGAGGTATAAGGTGAGAAATTACCCGAGATTGAAGGTGAGATGAGAGTTTAATGTATTCACCGGCATTGCCGGAGATTAATTGTTTAATCGTTGTTTGAAAATAATTCTCAACTAAGTTTTGGAAACGGATGAAAGTAGGTAGATAAAAAATCGGATTTGTTTTTGAGAGGGTATAACCATATGTATTTGGTAAAATGATCCATCAATATGATATAATATTTGTGACCATCAATGGAAGTGATGGGCGAAGTCCAAACGTCCGAAAAGATTAATTGTAATGGAGCATTTGAGGATAAAGTAGATTTATAAAATGGTAGTTTATAACTCTTGTTTATATGACAAGAGTTACAATTATTATGCGAGTGTGAAATATAGTCAAGGGCAGAAGAATTTTTTTTAGAAAATATTGGCATTGGGTGGCCCAATCTATGATGCCAAAAGTTGGAAGTAGTTTTATGAGTGTGAAGGTAGATGGTGAATTATGAGAAGTCCCGGAAGGAAGTTTATAAATCCTGTTGAGAGCTTTTCCTTTAAGGAGTAGGAGATTGGAACTTGAGTCTCTAATAAAAAATGTATGATGATAAAATTGGATAAGAACATCATTATTATAAGATAATTGGGAAATAAAAATAATATTTTTATAGATGGAAGGAACACAAAGAAAATTGTTTAATATAAGAGTAGTGCTTTGTGTATGTATGAAGAGTGAACTAACATGAGTGATTTTAAGAGATGAACTATCATCAATTATAAGCCCGTTGGTTCCATCATATGGTACATGGTTAGCCAACACGTTTAAATCATTTGTCACATGATGGGTAGCCCCACTATCCATTAGCCATTTTGTAGTGGAGTTATTTTGCGTGATCATCATGTTTGCTTGCGGTGCGGTTTTAGTTATTGTGGCAGCGGCTGTGTATATATGATGGCAGACAAAGGAGGGGCTGACAAAGAGAAGGGTTTGCGGTGACTGGAATAAAAATAGTTGCAGGAATGAAAACCAACAATATATTTTACTTTTTGCTTTTAAATCAATATTACTGACGAAATAGGTAATTGATGACCCAATGGTAGATATTTTGACTGATTGTTGGCTTAACTAAGATGGTAAAAACTATGTTGCTATAGAAGGTTGAATTTGTTCAACACAAACTCAATTTTATGCCAACAATGAACACCCTTTTTTAACCATGGATTCCGCCGTGAGACTGTTGTGTGCCACCAAACATGCCAAACGTGGCCAGATCATAAGGAAATAATATGCAATCCTAGTATTAGTTTTTAATTTGAGTATTGGTAGTTAATTGTTTTGTTAGTATATAAGTAGTGGATAGGTAATTTCTTTGATAGACTAGTGAGTCTTTGTTAGTTTTCAATTTGTAGCCTATAAAAGGCATGTCCGATTAGGAATGAAGTTATGAATGAAGAAATTAATTAAATTGATCTAGTTATCTCTTTAAATTTCTAGTCTGTCTAGCGTCTAATTTCTTTGGCCAACGCTTAAACCGTTGGAATCACATTAGAGACTTGTCGGTAGATTATCTCTCGATAAAATCTACCAGTAAGTTCTTTATCTGGTCCGTGTTACCTAACGTACTATAATCAACTTCTTGCCAAGGCTATCACTTTTACCGAGAGATTTTTGGCACATGTACGTCGCTAAATTAATGTCCTCTTTGAGTTTTTAATTTTCTGTAGTGAAAGATCTTAAGATTCATTCAGTTTGGTGTGGCTTTTGACTTATTTTGCCCGACCCGTGTTTGATAAGATCCACTTTTGAAGTTTATGGTGTGGTTTTACTTTGCTCAAAATAAAATGGTTTGAGCAATCTCCCCTATGGAAGGTTAAAGTTTATAAGGGTTAAATCTACTTTTACTAAATGTTGAAGATAATAGAAGAAGAAAGTACTTGGCTTAGTAGCCAATTTATTGATCACATAAGCATAATGGAAAGCATGCAATTGAAGTTGCAATTCTGGCTAAACAACTTAAAATACGTAGGGTTTTAAGCCTTAGATATTGGAACCAATTTCTCGATTCGGATTTCCCCAATGGTGAGATCCTCACACCTGCCTTTGGCACCAATACCACCGTTGCATACTCGTCGTCTTGGGAATTTGTGTCATGGAACAACTCTGTTAATCCAAGCCTAATACCACTCTTCATAGACGTTTTGTTCTCATCGCTGTGTGGAATCTGTGCAAAACAACCCGCGTATTCAGGATCACAAGCCGTGGGTAATTTACCACCTTCATTAACCTTGTCATTTACAAACACGTCGAACTTCACAAACTTGTTGCAGTCAAACTTTATCCCCGTTATCACCAAAACTTCTTTCGCGGTTTTGTCCTTACCCTTATCAGGTCTTGGCACACGAACCTTTAGGATAGTGTTTAAACTCAATGGCTTAGGCACTTTATCCACTGTTGGCACCTCATCTGGGGTGGATGCAACTTGGGAGGCTTTGCTACGTTTGACCGGTCGACCAGTGCGCCAAGGGAAGACTACCTTGGAGTCATCGATGAAATTGTATTTGAGTTTCTCTACTTTGACGGAGTCTCTATTATAAACACGTACAAGCTCCTTGTTTTCGTCATAGAACACATATGATGCATCTAACCAATCTAGCCATTCTGGCTTATCTGGGACCACATTTGTTGGGCTCAAATCATTCCAGAGTTTCCACATACGGTCAACATTTGCATGGTGGCAATAAAACAAAGGGTCATAGCCCGCGGAGTAGAAGCGGCCCATGTCCTCATTGTTAGGTAGCGTACTATCGCCTACCCATACGTGTATTGCAGTGTGAGTACCAGCTTCCACGGATCCGATTGACTTGTCACCAAATTTATATTCATCATCTCCAGCCCCGTATCGCCCCCCAAAAAAAGCTAGTGGATCGCCTTCGGTTCTGACCAACTCTCGGTACACTGTTGAAAGATTGCAAGCTTTCTGTTGCTCTTTTGATAAGTCCTTACTCGGTTGACCGGGAGCCCAACTCAGATCCACTATTTCTAGGAGATGAGTAGACTCCCAGTGTTCATCATAAAGCGGGTTGGACTTTCCATCAATATCTTTGGGTACAAAGATATCTGGCATTGTCATACCCGCTGGTTCGTCCCATTCCCAGTAAGGTAAGGCGAAAGTGGGATCGCCAATCAGCTTTCCGAGTATTCTTTCGTAGAAATAAAGGTACCAACGATGGAAAGGAAAGAAGAGCCATGAGTTATGGATTTGAATTTCCTTGCCGGCTTGAGTGTAAGCTCCATGGCAATAAGCACAATGGATTTTAGCTTGGCTAACGAAGCTATGCGGGTCCTTATCGTCGAGTTCTCTCATGGCTTGGATGGCTCTTCTATAATCATCCACCTGTTTTTTCGTTCCTTTATGTGCTGGCCATCTCTTCTTCACCATTTGTTCCGTAGGAAACTTGAAATCTTTAATGTTCTTCGTAAGCTTAGGCGGACAACATTTGGTAGGCCTTATTTTTTCTTCAGCTGGAAAACCTGTTGTCACTGTCTTGCATTTACCTTCCACCGTGATCTCAGGAGCTTTTATGGGTTTAGATATTGCCGCTGTCACGGAAGTGAGGTTTGCGGTGGTGTAGAGGCCGCCGAGTCCCACGAGCAAATTCCTGTACAAGCTTTTGGGCCAGGGACGGATCTATATTGCAAATGGGTGGTTCCTCGGAACCACCCGAGCTTCGAAATAATAATATATCGATATGTAGAAAATATTAGAGGAACCACCATAAAAATTAGAAAGGAACCATGTTAATTATACCATAGGCACTGAATTAGTTGGTAAGCTGTTGGTCTTGTAAACGAATTTTTAACTTTCCTTTTTTAATTCAAACGATAGTATGCAAACATACAAGGAACGCAAACATAGAAGGGCTAAATAATTATTTTTATTGTAATCTGTGATACAAATTAAATGTAATAAGATGACATGCTCATTTTCTTTTCATCATTGTAAGCTGCATTTTTTTATTGGGACTCACTAAAAATTAAAGACAACATGTTTTAAACCTAAGTACCATATTTTAACTACCGCTTCTTTTTGGTTAAAAAATTCTATATGGTTACATTTTTGTAATTAACGCAAGAACAATTATGTATTCATCATCGAATACACCTTATAGCATGTTTAACTCAATTACGAAGATGTGATTTTTTGAACAACGATAAATAATTAACAAAAAATCGTCATAGGGGAGTTTGGGAAGTACAAGAGAACGGAAATTGTAAATCAAAGAGAAACATACATCAACCCACCAAGTAACACGAACAAACAAAACCGAAAAACCAAAATAGAATGCTAAAAGTTAAAAGAGTGTAGACAAAGGGCAACACCACTTTGACCAATTAATAGCTTGTAATATGGATTTGTGGTTAATCCACCAGAACTTAGGGATGAGTTTGGAACATAATGTAAGGATTAGCGGGTTTTTTTTTGTAAATGGAAGGTCACGAGTTTGAATTTTTAAGCGTTGGACTAGCTAGTAAGTTGCGGTTCGCAGACCACCGCCGTTCACCGACCACCGCTGTTGCGTTTTCTTTTCCAACCGACCATACACCACTATTGGTCCGTTGCTCCTTCCTCATGCTTTGCTACTCTTCTTGGAATTCTCCCAATGTAAAGGTAAGTTTATATTCATTTGTTAAATGTTTAATTGTTCTTGTTAATTGCTAAGTTATTTGTTACGTTTTAGTTTTAATTTGTTAGTTTGTTAGTTTTAATTTGTTAGTTTTTAATTTGTTAGTTTGTAATGAACTTTGCCCAAACCATCGAACTGATCCGGAATTTTTTATGCCTGATTTTATGAAATTTGAAGAATCTAAAAGTAGTGCACCACCTAAAAAAAATTTCTGGATCCGCCACTGTTTTGGGCTTCGGGTAGTATTAGTTGGTTGTGTTTGTGATCATCTTGTGTACCGTTGCATGAGACTTGGAACCCATGGGTTCGGTTGGTTCGAGTGTTGAAGGCTAGTTGGGAGATGGATTGAGTGTTTGATGAAGGAAAAGGAGTGATTGTGGAGGCTAAGGAAAGTAGTGAAGAAGTCATGGTTAATTAACTTAGAAAAGAAAGAGGTGTGCCTTTAAATGTAAAGCCTAACTCCTATTTATTATGGATTCATGTGTGAGAAATTGTGATAAAAAATATGTAAGGAAGACAAATAGGGGGTAACACTTGTCATTTACCCACATTTTATAATATATAGACCCTCTCCTTTTTTTATTATATTCTTCCTACAAAAGTGACATTTCGTTTTATTTAAAAGAAGTGCGAGTAAGTCCAATGATACCAAAACCACTACAAAATACAAACAATAGTGTAAAAGTAATGTTCATTACATTTAGTCCTTGATCTTAATTAGCTTTCATCTTTTTATCAACTAGAATTATATATGAATGATTACTTGTAATATCCTACTTTTGATTATTATAATAAAATAAATGTCGTTTATTTTATGTTGTGTCGTTTATCAGTTTAGTTAACAAACTGTACACGGTTGGGTTTGGACTTTAGAAGATGGAAAATAAGAAATGGAATGGGCCTTAAGTCCATGGACTTAAGGGAGTGTAAATACTCTTAAACCCTAAACCTTTCCAGGAGTGTAAATACTCTTAAACCCTAAACCTTTCCATTTTTATCCATTCTATACACCATAGCCTACACCTTGGAAAACACATACAAACACTATACTATAACCCGAGCCGAGATTCGAAGGTGGAAACCCGATCCCGTTGGTTCTAGATCGTCGTGAAGAACCAAAACAACGTCAAGGCTTAGCCGTGCTCGTAGTTCGACTCGTTTAAGGTACGTTTATAATTAGAAATCGTTCGTTTAGGTTCGGATTGGCTTGGGAAATCACAGATCTGCTCTTGTATTGTAACATCCCGAAATTTTCAAAATGATATTAATTATATTACTTAATAATAGAGGGAAAGTTGACTCGGGTTCGGGAAATAAATAATAGAGTAGGAGTTAGTATGAGTCGGGCTAGTGCTAGATTAATTGAGATGGGTTAAATGAGAATGGGCCTTAGGTCCATGGGCTTTAAGGGATATAAATATCCCCTAAACTACCATAAAACCCAAAACCTCATCTCTTTCCATTCTAATCTCTACACATTCATAAAAACACACACACCATAAACGAGCAGAATCCGAGAGAGAGTAAACATTAGTTGTTGCTAGATCGTCATGACGAACCAAAGCAACAAGACCAGCTCGTGTTCGTAAGTTCGACTCGTTCAAGGTACGTTTACGGTTAGAAATCATTCGTATAGGTTCGGTTTGATTTGAGAAATGGTAGATCTGAGTTTGTATGGTAAAAACGAATCCAACAAAGCTAAACTTACTGAAAATGGTTATGATTTGATGGGTTAATCGATTGATAAAAAGGACCCGTAACCTATATGCCTAAATCGCACCCTCTAAACATCGATGTTAGGTCGATTTGATAGTTGGGGTTTGTAGGCGCTGGTCAGACGATTCCATGGGTACCTAAATCGAGTTATTTGGTTAAGGAACGAAGGATTTAAGAGCGAACAGAACCTGCAGACGACAACTTCGCCTGCAAGCTAAGTTCGCCTGATGAACTTCGCCTGCAAGCTAAGTTCGCCTGATGAACTTCGCCTAAAGCTAAGTTCGCCTAAGGTTTAACTTCGCCTACAGCTAAGTTCGCCTAAGGTTTAACTTCGCCTAAAGCTAAGTTCGCCTATGGTTTAACTTCGCCTAAAGCTAAGTTCGCCTAAGGTTTAACTTCGCCTAAAGCTAAGTTCGCTTAAGGTTTAACTTCGCCTAAAGTTAAGTTCGCTTAGAAAATAAATTAAAACCTAATGGAAAATGTGTTAAGACAGTTAATGTAAATAAAATTTTTCCAAGCTGACCTGGCAGCTCGACCCCAGCCAGGGGCTCTGCCCCTTGGACCCTGCTAGGGGCTGCCGCCCCTAGACCCCGCTGCCAGGGGCGCTGCCCCCGGACCCCCGTTCGTTGTGGGTAGTAGTTAAGACTGGAAAGATGATATGAGTAGTGATAGTTATTTGATACGTATACTTGTTATACAGTCAGCCGTGCACAACTGAAGAAAGGGATTACGATTAACGGTGAACGTAACCGTGTTCAGGTGAGTTTCTAGCCCTATTCCTTGTTATGTTTTCGGGGCTGTGTGCATACTCGATGTGTTGTTAATACATTTATCCTAAGTGATAAGTGTATGTCATATGTGATATGTGTGATAGATATGAATGATTGTTTGTCGGTACGCGAACGATCTTCGGATATTGCGCGTACTGTCAGGTTAAAAATAAAGGTACGAATATTATATATCGTAGATGTATGAATATTTCAAATGAATACTTGTCGGGGCGTGAACGATCTTCGGATATTGCACGTAACGACAAGTGGTATGGTTGTTAAATGAATGAGGTAAAGAATGCCTAGAGTGTTCTTATGTTATAATGTAAGTATGTGTATTTAGGTACACGAATGGCATGTGAGTTCTACGTTCGACATAGTAAGTTAGGATGGCAAATCCCTCTAGCTTCTGTCGGACATAGACTCGGCTGGTGATGGCGTAGTTAAGGACTGCGAGCCTTATACTTAGATGATATATGTAAACGTAGATAAGGACTGCGAATCTTATACGTAATGTAGATAGGTGTCAGCATAGGAAAGGACTGTGAACCTTATACGTGCTGATTTTGTAGCATAGGGGAGGACTGCGAACCTCGTACGTGCTATGAATTAGGTTGCAACATAGGGAAGGACTGCGAACCTTGTACGTGTTGTGGATGTATTTCAGCATAGGAAAGGACTGTGAACCTTATACGTGCTGATTTTGTAGCATAGGGGAGGACTGCGAACCTCGTACGTGCTATGAATTAGGTTGCAACATAGGGAAGGACTGCGAACCTTGTACGTGTTGTGGATGTACTATGGTATAGGGAAGGACCGCGATCCTTGTACGTACCATAAATGGTGAACATAGGTAAGGACTGCGAACCTTGTACGTGTTCACGACCTTGAGTACAGGTATAGACGGTAAACTATGAACGTACTCTCGGTAGACTGAGGTTAGTGATTGTAGATATGTATGTATGTATGGTAGCAAGTATGTATGTAGAACAGAAGGGTAACTAGTGAAGTATGGATATGTATCTACAGATATGTATGTATGTGTATGTATTGTATGGCGTTCGATTAACTAGAACTCACTCAGCGTAGCTGACTTTTAGTATGCACGCAGGTGAGCTGATTATAGAGTTAGCATGAGGATGACACACGGCATGGATTGAACGACTGGCATCTGAAGAAAGAAGTAAATATGTTTTAAATATAAAGTTTTGTGTTATGGTATCAAAGAAAAGATTTAATGTTTTGTAACAAATGATTGATGTTTTATATTCCGCGAAAAGTTTTAATAAACTCTGATTTGAAGAATTGTGTTTATGAGTAAATCCGACGCTAAAGTAGGGTCACCGGGTTCGGGGCCTTACATGTATGTTGAAAACGAATCAAACACAACAAGTAATACTGAAATCCATTACGTTTGATTTGTTAATCGTTAACCTAAAAGAACCCGTAAACTGTATGCCTAAATCGCACCCTTTAAACACGAGTATTTGGACGAACTAAGGGTTAGGGTTTGTAGGCGCTGTAATTCCGACTCCGTTGATACCAAAATCGTGTTATTTGGTTAAGAAGTGAAGGTTTAATCGCATATCTAAGGTCTGTTGACTGTTATTGTTCTTGACGATTTTGACTTTGACCCTTGAGTCAAAGTCTGGATAAGTATATAGGCTAATTCGTCAAGGTTGGATAACACGGAGCCAATTCGTTACGCTAACATAACGAATCAGGTGATTCGCAATTCGTTATGATTACAACAGCGAACTAGGTCATTCGCTACTGGTCAATTCGTTATAATAAGACAGGGAACTAGACATCGGATCAGGAGATTCATTAATGACCAATTAGTTATATTTAGATAACGAATCAGTTAATACGTTATGCAGAATGAGTTAACAAATTATAAAGTAAATTAAAATCCTAATAGAAAATGTGGTAAGACAGCTTAACCCCAGCCAGGGGCTTTGCCCCTTAGACCCCGCTAGGGGCTGCCGCCCCTAGAACCCCGCTGCCAGGGGCGCTGCCCCCGGACCCCCGTTCGTTGTGGGTTATATAAAGATAGAAATACGATATGAGTAGTAATAGTTAATTGATACATGTAAATATTATACAGTTAGCCGTGCACAGCTCAATAAGGGAATAAGTATTAACGGTGAACGTAACCGCATTCAGGTGAGTTTCTAGCCCCATCTCCTTGTTATGTTCTTGGGGCTGTGTGCATACTCGATGTGATAGTTAATACACTTACCTTAAATGGTAAGTGTATGCCATGTATGATTTATATGTTAATTATGTATATCTTGAATGTGATCGAAAGCTTGTCGGTACGTGAACGATCTTCGGATATTGCACGTATTGACAAGGGAGGTATGTATATGATAGATGGGTGTGTATGATAGATGTATGTATGAACGTGTATGAAAAAGTAAAGAATGTTATGTATGTTACGAGTACGTAATGACAGAATGTACGAAGATGAAGAAGTAAGGGATCAGACCCTAATAATATCTGAGAAAGAGAAGAAAGGGATCAGACCCTAATAATATCTGAGATAGAGAAGTAAAGAGGGATCAGACCCTAATAATATATGAGATAGACAAGAAAGGGATCGGACCCTAATAATATCTGAGATAGACAAAGGAAAGAGGGATCAGACCCTAATAATATATGAGATAGAAAAGGAATGAATCAGACCCTAATAATATCTGAGATAGAATGGACAGTTAATATATAGTATGAAAGTAATAAAGCATGTATGTATGTATGAAGTTATGTAATGAAAGTAAAATAGTAACGTAATTATTATGTGTCTTCGGATGCATAATGGAATGTAAGTGTACGTATTGCATGTTATGTGATTAACTAGAACTCACTCAGCGTAGCTGACTTTTAGTATGCACGCAGGTGAATAGAATGAGGCAGCTGGCTTGAACGGGGACATATGGCGGTAGAATAAAAAGAAGCTGTCATCTGAAGATCTATTTGTTATGCTTTGAACTAAAAGTCATATTTAAGTTATGTTTTAAAGACAAGTTATGAATGTTTGTAATGGCTATTGATGTTTTATGTTATTCCGCGAAAGTTTTAATTAACTCTGATATTTAGAACTGTGTTTATGAGTAAATCCAACACCAAAGTAGGACTACTGGTAACGGGGCCTTACAAGTGAATTGTTAGTGAACTAGTGAAATAAATAGTGTGTGTTACGACGGGTTGTTTCATAAATAGAAACGTAAATGCGTCATTATATTCATAAGACAGAATAGCAAAACTATCCCTTATGTTTGAACGCTTTTTCCAATGGTTATCATTTAGTTAACTTAATGACATAAAGAATCCTTTATGTTTGAAACTCTATCACATTCTGTCATTTGACATTATCTCAGTTAATTTTTCTCGTTAAATCTGATAATATACAAGATACATGAATTCTGTCTTTTTACCTTGTTTGTTTAAAACAAATTAAAATTTCATTAATTTACAAATAAAAAAATAAAATAAATTTAATATTTTTATTAGAATGATCAATGGGTCACAAAATTAATAATAAAATTATATATATGGAAATGATCAAGAGAGAACTCCTCCTTAAATAGAGAACTAGAGAACTAATAAAAATATATTTTTAATTTAATTAAAAATATAATTTTAATTTTTTTTCTTTTATCCTTCTTATATGTTGTTATTCTTCACCACAAAAAATTAAAAATAAAAAATATTAAAGAAAAAACTCGCTGTAATGTATATATGCAACACGTCGACTTTTTTATAATGTATATGTGCAATAGTGTGTATTTTGATATGTGAATAGTGATGAATAGAATATATGAAGTTGTTTGTATTGTATATTTGCAGTAGTGTTATATTATATACAAAAATAAAAAAAATCGATATAGTGCATATGTGGATTGTGTTGTATTACGTATATGAATTACTATGCATTGCATACAATAAATAGTGTTGTATTTGCATATATATTCAATAATGTGAATTGTATAATGCAATTGGGTTGTATTACAATAAAACACTATTGTATATATGAAATACACATTATTGTATATATGCACTACATCAACAGTTTTTTTTAGGAACAATATCAACTTGTTAGAATGAGGACACAAAAAGAAATCAAAAAATAATTTTTAAAAAAAAGTTAAAAATAATTCTTTATTATTGATTCAATTGAAGGTTTAGATGTATTTTTTTGGATGAATTGATGATTAATTTGATCAATTTTGAAGTTTAATTGATCAATTGTTAAACCAATTGTTTAAAAACAAACTTGTGAACAAAGGGGAATGCGTTGCACTTTTCTGGCGAGTTGTCGGACACTTAATGTCGACGACGGTGATAGTGACGGGGAGTGTTGATGCCAGGTGAGTGGTGGTCAGTGGCGTTGAAGATGGCAGCGACAGTAGCTGGGTAGAGGAAGAGTGATTCTAGGGTTTAGTGTGTTTTGAAATCAAATGGTGGAAAGAGTCGCGTAAGTTAATTTACGATAAGGATTTTGTATTATATATATATATATATATATGTTTAAGTTTAAGAGAGAAATGAAATTACTGCGAGAAATGCGAGAAATGAATATGAACCACTAGTTTTATTTTATGTTTTAAAAGCTTAAAAATAAATGTAAAAGATGTAAATGCAACAATAAATGCACATTCTCTCTCTAATTAATACAACTAATATAACCATAATAAATTTCTCTCTAATTAATATATCTACATGATTTAACTATAATAATTAAAAAGATAAAAACACTAATTTAGTTTTACAATTTATTTACATCCTCTTCATTTTATCTAACAAAAAATACAATTTATTCATATAATACTAGTTCTTTATATTAAGAAAACAATTTCTTTCCACTCAATTTATTAGCATATATCAACGCGTAATTTTTAACAATAAATATCAAAACATAATATATTTTTTTCAATTGATATATCTAGAAAAACTATTGTTATAAATAATAAAATAAATGTCAATAAAATGTGTCCATTACATATAAAAAATAAATATGCAAATTATACAAAATTATATAACCTACACTTGTTTTGAGCAATAAAATCGTACAACATACAAAAAAGCATACAACTTACATATTAAATTCGACATTAACAATTATATAAACTACACAAATATACATATATCCTACACGCTTGTAGGTTATATGTTTTTCATGTGTAGGTTATGTTTTCATATTCATAGAACAAGTGTGGGTTATATGTTATTACGTATGTTGTATATTTCACATTTAATGCAAACATGTGTAAGATAGATTTTTGTATTATTCATCACAATGTAATCACGTGTTGATGGATATTGATAAGTTGAGTTGGAAGAAATTGGTTTTAAATAGAAATTTTTTTAATGTATGAATAAATTGTATTTGTGTAGGATAAAATTTTCGTGTGTAGGTTATATGTTTCCGTGTGCGTGTGTATTTTATTGATGATAAATTTTGTGTGTAGGTTATATGTTTTCTTATTTTCAGAACAAGTGTAGACTATATAATTTGTGTAGGTTTTTTTTTGTTGATATTTAATGCTAACACATGTAAAATAGTTTTTTGTATTATTTATCACAATGCAACTACGTGTTAATGGATATTTATATATTGAGTTGGAAGAAATTTGGATAGAAAGAAATTTTAACGTATGAATAAATTGTACTTGTGTAAAATAAAAATTTAAGAGACAAAAAGTAAGTTATAAAAATGAATGAATTCTTAATATTTTTCAATTATAGTAATTTGATTAATTATATTAATTGAATAGATATATTAATTAAAGAGAGAGATGCATTTATACTTTCTTAATTTATCTTGAGCTTTTAAAACATAAAATAAAACTAGTGGCTCGTATTCATTTCTCGCAGTAATTTTATATATATATATATATATATATATATAAACAGGATCAAATACATTTTAGTCTTAACATGGTAGTGAGAACCAATTTGTTGTTATTATTAGGTTAATTTTTGTAAGAGTTTGTTGTTATTTTTTGTTCGTATTATCTAGTTTTCGATTATGAGACGTTATAAGTATTTGCTGATTTATATTTTGTTGTTATTATTAGATTTTTTGTTTTGTTGTTATAAGTATTTGTTGGTATTTGCTGTCATTATTTTGTTCTTGATTTTGATTATTTTGTTGTATTTTTTTATGTTTTTTTCTTTGTTATTATAAATCATTGTTTATGTAGATTGGTAATGTAGTTGGTATTGTTTCTTACGTTCTTATTTTTTTATAAATTATAATTATTTCCTACGTTCTCATGTTAAGATTAAAATGCACATGAACCTTCCCATATATATATATATATATATATATATATATATATATATATATGTATGTATATGCATTTATTATATACTACATCGACCATCATGACACCCTTTCCATAACATTTTCGGCAGCACCACTTTGTACCTAGTCAACGACCGTTACCATCTTCGACAACCACCACCTTCGCCAAAACTGCCACCATGTAAGGCCCCGTTCCCGGTGCCCTACTTTGGCGTTAGATTTACTCATAACCACAGTTCACGGAATAACCCTACTTTCCCGGTGCCCTACTGTGTGCATATCATAGTTAATGAAAACTTTCGCGAAATAAATAAAACTTCAATCATTCGTTACAACATTCAAATTTGTCTTTAAAAACGTAACACAAAGCATCTTATTGAACATCATGACAAATCTTTTGCAGATGCCAGCTTCTTCAGATCCTGCCATGTGTCTCCCTCAAGCTAGCTACTTCAGTCTATTAACCTGTGTGCATACTAAAAGTCAGCTGTGCTGAGTGAGTTCTAGTTAAAACAGGTAACATACAATACATTTACCTACTTACTCATACGTATCCGTAGATACACATTACCTGCTTATCTTTATTTCGTACATACATAAGTATACAATTTCTTTCTTTTATTCTTTCTTTTTTTCATACTTTCATATTTTATCTTGCTTTATATACATACTTATACGTTTTAAAGAGCCTTTTCGCCCTATAAACTCACATATATTATTAGGGTCTGCCACCCTTCTTCACAAATATTATTAGGGTATGCAACCCTCCTTCACAGATATTATTAGGGTCTGTCACCCTCCTTCACAGATATTATTAGGGTCTGCCACCCTCGTACCATACAACCATACATACTTATATATATATATATATATATATATATATATATATATGATTGATTTCTTTTGAGAACCTCTTTGAGTTTTAAGAACTCGAAAGAACTCAACGTAATAAAATTTTTTTTTTGATTTTTTTTACACATGTGTAATACGTAAGTGTAAGTAATGTACAAAATATTACAGTATTTTTTACACACCGAATCGACTTATTGCACATGTGTAACTAATATTTAAACTTGTGTAATCAATAAAAATACTTATTCTCTCTCCTGATTCATTTTTTAATTAAATTTAAGCTCAACCACATATTTCATATCATTTAGTTAAACGTGTGGTTCAAAATTGAGTTCTTATAACTCATTAAGTTCTCAAAATATATGGGATGGTTTAAAAGATAAATCATTTTATTGCAGGAAATGAGAGGCCTACATTGCTTGTGGCAGTTTTCTAATTAATGGTTTAATTAAATGAGTGATATTTTAATCAAAAGGGCATTGCAGTAACTTGTTTGATAGAGTAAACGTTGCAAAATGGCAGTTGAATATCAAATCCCATGTGTTTCGCTACCGTCATTAATAGTCATTTATTCCCAAAATTGGCACATCCAAAATCAGTGATAATAAACCCAATCTTTACCATTATTGGTCCGATTTTACAAGACATTCCTAATGTAGGAGAAGCTTAGTCTCCATAAAACTTCGTATGTATAAAAGGTGGTTTGTAACATAAACCTAGCTTTCTACAGTCAAGAACGCAAACATGTGTTTTTTTTAATTAATGAAATTTCGTCTTGTATTCCTACATATAGAGAAACCTAAGCTCTAAATGTGTCGTTGATAAATTGGATTATGACGAAAAACGAGGGTTTTTTTGCTAATCAAATGTTGGTTTTTTTGTGTCCCTACAAGTGTATAAACCTACAGCTTAATTACATGTTCTAGTAATTTGATTATGATAGTATATTGGCTAGTAACTTTCATCTGCTATTTGGTCATTTGTTTAAAAAAAAAAGTGAGCTTGGCTTACAAGGATTGAGAATAATTTATTTATAATGAGTTTAGGATAGTTTTGGGCGAGATATTGTTTTTATAGGTTTGTTTATATGTTTCTGTTTTTGTGTTTGTTTAGGTAATTGGGTTATGAAGGGTAAGATGTCACTGAAAATAGTTAATGTTCTGGTAATTAGTGATCAACCTTATCTGTGAAGTAAAATATGCATAGTGTTCTATTTTAGTATTCTAATATAGTGTACATGATAAATTATAACTGGCAAAAACGGGCTTTTGTCCACTGCCTAAGTGAGGTTGGACATCTAAGAGCGGGTTTAAAGTATTCGTTAACACCCACTAGGTTGACATTAAAGTAGCAAACAGGAAACAGTTACAAAGATGCTGGGATAATTCTTATGCGACATATGGAGACCTACATGGGGAAACGAGATAGGGAATGTGGGCTAAGTGGTGATCGTAAGACGCAAAAGAAAAAAAAAACAAGTTGGAAGTTTAAGGATTAAGTAGGTTGCGAAAATTCTGTTGTCAGACGTAAACTTGAAAAGAGAAGACATTTTGAAACATTTGAATTCCGAATGAATGATGGTTCGAGACAACAGTATGGAGGCGATATAAAACTGGTGATTTAGTACCTTTGTGTCTTTTATTTTATTTATGTTATGGTACTCTATGAACAAGGGTATGTGGAATTATTATGCTTTGGTTCTAGTTTGTTTTGTTTTGTTTTGTTTTGTTTTGTGTGTCCCGGTGTAGGGGGTATTTGATTCGAACGTATTACGTTGAGCGTTTGTAGACGGTTTTTCAGGAATTATAAAAGTCAGTATTTTGTTTGGTTATGAAATGGTTTAGTGAGTTTTGTTGGGTGTTTATGTTTTGATATAAACCGTGTGTAGGTTAAGTTGCACAATAATAATTTGTTTTGTTGTGAGGATGATCGAGTTTGTTAATGATGTAATGGAGCGTATGGCGACACTAAAAATAATATGGTCGGGTAATTAAGTGTATGGTTACTGTTGGGTATAGTTGTGAATGGATGTGTAGTTTATGTTTATATACCTGGTAAATGTGTGTTTAGTACTGTTGGGTATGGTTATGCTAATGTTAATGGTTAATTTTTTGCGGTGTAGGAGTGGGTTAAATACTTCGAAAATGTTTGGTTGTGTATGTTAGTAGAAGTTAAGGGTTGTGTAGTAGAAGAATGCAATGTTCGGTTTTTTTGAACTGAGTTTCGGACAAAGAGTAGGTTTTTTACCATGGTGAAAATGTGACGTCTGAGAAACGAAATAAGTTTGTCGGTAACTCAATTTGTAGGTTTCTGGAAGGGTTAGGGGTGTGTAGGAAAAAATAGCTAACTGTGTAGGGATGTGTGTGTGTGGGGGGGGGGGGGTATGGTTACATAAGAGAAAGTAGTTCATGTAGTGTGGTGTAGGAATGGGTTAAAAAAAACTTGGTTTGTTTAGGATTGTAGTCTGATGTAGGAGTGGGTTAAAAAACTTGGTTTGTGTAGGGTTGTGTATATTCATGTACATTAAGGGTTGTGTAGTATAATGTCTGTTGATGAAGTTGTGTATGCTATTAGTGGAGTTTTGGACAAAGAAAAGTTTTGTACCATGGTGTGCGCAGGATGTATGTAAGGTAATTTATAGGTGTAACGAAGGGTTATGGGTGTGTAGGCAATGCAAACAAGTTGTGTAGGGGTGTGTGCGTATGGTTGCAGAAAACGAATTAGTTCGTGTAGGGCGGTGTTTGAATGGATTACATAAGAGTAGTTCATGTAGTATGGTGTAGGGATGTGTCTTAATAAATCGATTGCATAGGGTGGTGAGTAGGTTCTTAGTGTCAGGTTTTTATAAAGGAGTTTTTGGCGTAAAAAACGCGTAGGGAGTACCTATCGGGGATTTGCTCGATAAATTCGGTTTTGAACACGCAAAATACGTATCTGCAAAGACAACCAATTCGAGTAAACAACCTACATGAACATTAAATGAGTTTTTGTCCGTGTTGTTAGTTACCTACATCAAAGAATACGATAATTAATGGTCAAGTAAAATATGAATATGGAGAATCTGGATAACGGTAAATCTGGGTTAAAAAACCTTAAACTCGCCAACCAAACGTTTATTGTTATCGTTGTGAGTAACAAAGTGAGTCTTCGATCCATTATATGACTCGACTCGATCACGGGGGCAAATATAAAGGCCTTCATATATCTCTTTTTGAATGTCTTCAAAATTCGTTATTGTGAATGCTTGGAATGTATGATAATCAATTTAGGGATATATAAAACCCAATATTCGTCTTTGTTCTAATCAATTTATGATGTGCTACTATCTTCATCATCATTTATAAAAAAAAAGCCCTACTTATCTGATAAGTATGATCCTAATAATGCTAATAAAAACTTTTTTTAAATTTAAAAATTAAAATACAGATAAAATAATTGCAAGTAAAAATAAAAATTAATGTTTCCAAATAAAACGATACTAGTTACCATATATATCAGTTTGGATGTTTTACCTTTTTACCCTTATATTAAATTAAAAGATAAAAAAGAAAAGAAAAAACATGATTGGCTAGAAAGATTTCTCACAGTAAAATCATTTCTCTCTTGAACTTAAACATATATATATATATAATATATATAAACGAAGACATAAAAATCCTACGTGTCGCAATATGGTCGCTCCCCCTTTTTTTGGAGTCACCAGATTTGCTTGATTTTTAAATGGAGGCTTCTCATGCATTTGACCCGAATTCATGGGTATGGGTCTTACCAAACCCAGATATTCCTTAAACGGGTTATAACATCTCATTAAATTAAAAATTATTCTCACCAAATTATTGATGGAAAAATCCTATAAAATAGGATATACTAAAAATTAATATATTATTTATTTTAAAAAATATATATATATTATTTAAATTAAAAAACCAATTTGATAGTAAAAAAAATAAACGGGTCTTGGGTCTCATCAAAACTATATAGCTTTTAAACCGAGTTATAACATCTCATTTATTTGTAAAACAATTTATCATCAAACCATAAGTATATTATTAATATTCATACAATAAAAAAATATAAATTAAAAAAATAAATATTAGAACAAACAATATAAAACAACGTCTGATCAAACCATAAGTATATTATTAGCTATCATAAATATTATTTATAATTAAAAAAAACAATTTTATAGTAAAAAAATAAACGGGTCTTGGGTCTCATCAAAACCATATAGCTTTTAAACCGAGTTATAACATCTCATTTATTTATGAAACAATTTATCATCAAACCATAAGTATATTATTAACTTTCAGTTAATAAAAAAATATAAATTTAAAAAATAAATAAATATCAGAACAAACAATATAAAACACCCCCGTAATACGGGGGACAAAAACTAGTATATATATATATATATATATATATATATATATATAGGGTAAGGATCCTAAGAGAACCCTTTGCAAATTGAGAACTTTGAGAACCATTTTGGACCACTAAAAACACATTTGAAAAGAATATTTTAAAAAATCATAAAACGAAAAATAACAAAAATTTTAAAAACGTAAAAAAACCAAAATTCTTATATTTCATTCCGGTTTCATTAAAAAAACAAAAAAAAAACAAAAAAAAATGTTGTATTATACACATATGTATAATTTTATTTAATCTTTAGTTACGTAATATACACATATGTACAATGTCATTTATCTTAAATTATACACATGTGTATAAAAAAATCATGTAAATGTACATATATGTATATATTATACATATGTGTATATAATTTGGCTAAACCGAGTTTTTTTTATGAAACCGGGATGTTAAAATAAGAATTTTGGTTTTTTTACTTTTTTCATTTTTGTGTTTTTTTTTATTTTATGATTTTTTTTATTTTTGGGTTTTTTGTGATCCAAAATAGTTCTCATGGTTCTCAATTTCAAAAAAGTTCTCTCATGATCCTGATTATATATATATATATATATATATATATATATATATATATATATATATACTCTTAATCTTTTCTATAGCATTGAAATATCATTCATACATCATTTATAAAACAATCACATATCATACACTTACCACTTAAGTATTAACTAATCACATCGAGTATGCACACAGTTCCGAAACAAAACAAAACAAAACAAGGAGATGGGGCTAGAAACTCACCTGAGCTCGGTTCCTTTCCGATTTAATGGGAACCTCTCTTTAAATGGGTGCGGCTAACTGTATAACAATTACACGTATCAATTAACTATCACTGCCCATATCGTATTTATAGTTTAATATAACCCTCAACGAACGGGGGTCCGGGGGCAGCGCCCCTGGTAGCGGGGTCTAGGGGCAACAACTCCTAGCAGGGTCCAAGGGGCAGAGCCCCTGGCTGGGGTTGAGCTGCCAGGTCAGCTTGGAAAAAATTTATTTTCATTGACGATCCTTTACTAAAATTTCATTAGAATTCTTAAATGATTATTTTATTTGCTAACTCATTTGTTAAGACGAATGGTCTCTGGTTAAGCATTATTCGCTATCTCATTCGTTATGACGAATGGTTCCATTCGTTATCTCATCAGGACGAATGAATGAATAACGAATGAGTAGACTATTCGGTATGTCTTCGAGACGAATGAGAGGTTCACTCGTTACAAGAGCATACGAGTGTATATTATAACGAATGGCTTGATTCGCTGTCTTATCATGACGAATGAATTGATAACGAATGAGTAAGATCATTCATGACTTCTATATGACGAATGAGAGGTTCATTCGTTACAAAGCACGCGAATATATCTTATTCGTTACGGTTGTTCGACGAATGACCAACCATTCGTTTATCATAACGAATGAACATCAGTATTATCCAATCTTTGACTCTAGTGTCAAAGTCAAAATCAATAAGAACACTCAACAACACCATATTTGCAATTAACACTCGAATCACGATGAAACAACACGAAATTGGTATTATTGGGCTCGTAATTACAGCGCCTACTAACCCCAATCATCCAAACATCCAAACACCGAGTTCTAATGGTGCGTTAGATCGGTATACATATGCGGTTTTATATTCGATTAATTAACCTATCAGATGTTAACGAATTTCAACGAGAATCATTGCGTTTGATTCGTCTTAACTATTTATACAGATCTAGGGGTACTAAACGTGTCGAGCATAAACGAACAATTTTTCGTTATAAAACATACCTTAAACGAATAGATTTCACAAACACGATCTAATCTTGGTATATGTCTTGCTCATCAAGATGCTCTAACATCAACAAGCTCGGGTCTTTCCCTTCGGATCTTGGTCCGAGATGAAGGAGGGTGTTTGTGTGTGTTTTTGAGAGGGTATAGAGGCTTAGAGATAAGAATGCGGGTTTTAGGGTTTTATGGTGGTTTAAGGGGTTAGAGAGATAAAAAGAGTTATATAATTAATTAATAAGACTGTCAGGTGTGGTCCTCGATTTTCCGATGGAGAAGTGTACGTGGCAGGCAGTGCCGGCGGTGAACACCAAGCCCCACTCATATTGGTGCCGCTGGTGGTGAGGTTTTGTTGGAGATTTCACCGATACACATGCCGTTATGTTTGGCAATTTTCCAAACCAAAAACATTATTTTATTGGTCATAACCATTCCACTTCGGTTAAATTTCTTTTTGGAAACAAAGACTTAAACTTCTATCTAATTTTGTGGTGAAGATGAGAAGATGGTGGATGTTCTATGAAGATTCACAGAGGGCATAGAGATGATGGGAAGGTGTGGTGTATTATTATTTAATGTTATTTTTAGTTATATTAAATTAAATGTGTAATTTTATTTTATTTCTTTATTTAGTTTTAGTTATATAAATTTAAATGAAAGTAATTTTGTTTTTATATAGTTATATGAATATAATTTGATTTATTAATTCTAAATTTTAGTTGCATTAACTTAATTTTAGTTATATTGATATTATTATTTATTTAAAAGGAGAGAAAAGTGGTGAATTGGTGATCATTATTTTGTTATCGTTGAAGAAAATGAAGTAGAGTGAGGTATGATGTATCGCTAACGTAACACAATAGAGTGGGAAGTAAAATAACACCCACACCTTGTAGTCTAATAAATCAATCGAGTTAAAAATGAAAAACTCAAAACAAGAATCAATATATATTGTTTCAACTTGTTCACATGAATATTCCCACCATAAGGTCCACGTGTAGAGTTGGAGATGTGACAAATCGTTTAAAAAACTCGTAAATGCGAAAGGCGTGAAATACGTGAACACATAATGTATATTATCCCGTGACTTTGTATATTATCTTTTGATAAGGACAGTATTTTAAATTTATCTTCACTACGAAAGATGTTCCTTCTTTGGGGCACGCGCAAATTCAATAATTTACTCGTAAAAATGTGTGCAATTGACTTTTTGGTTAATTGTACGAGAATGATGGTTAAAGCTTGAGATCTTGAGGTTTCAAGTTTGAAAGCCGACATAAGCTTAGGTTTTTTTTATATTGTTGAGTTTCTTTTTTAATGGTATTTTTTAGTGAGTCAATCCTGAAACATCGAAATTAGTATGAACAATTGACATCCCACCTCTGAAAAACTCAACCGAGTGCTTCCAAACATTGTTCATAAAAAACCTTCTTTAAACAAATTATTGAAACAATATTTATTATTATTATTAAAGTAAAAAAGGAAAAGGGAAAGAAAAAGAATCCTTAAATATCCATTTTACCAAGTCAAGATTTTATACATTAATTATTATGAAGGTTTTTTTTATTATTATGTATCTAGTTGGCTCCAAAAATATACCCCAAAAGTGTTCAAAAAAGAAAGCATCAATAATTGTGTTCACTATTTGCTAGCTGTACAAATAAATTCCTTAAAAAAACCTTAACACAAACAAAAGTTAACAACACAACTAATATTGTAGTTTATCATATTAATGTTATCAACTATTTTGTCAGGCCCTGATTCGCTGTCCTAAGTCACCAGTCAGGCCAAATTTGGTATGCTTAATACACAAAAACTTCTTTAACGTTAATCATGCTCACGGTTAATGGTTATTCGACGGTTGTGTGTTATATACATAGATAGATTCCACTTGATCATATGGAACCAAAGGCGTGGAAATCTTATATTTTTTTAATATATACAAAATATGTCATATGAAAAAAAAAACGTTCTTATTGAAGATGGTCATTTGACATGTAGAGCAAATGTGTTGATCTAACCTGTAGCCGTCGGATCTAGAACAAAATTTTCAGAGGTAACACTTCAATTTTTTTTTACCGTATTTCATACAATGTAAACGAAACACAATAAGAAATAAATTTAAGCACATGCCTAATAGATTTCACCTCTTCCGTCTTTGCAAGCTTGATTGCGTAAACCGTTTTGATAAGCTTCATTTTATAAAAACATATTTTAACAGTTTGGGCCGATATCATTGTTTATTTGTAATTCTCGTTTAAAAGATTGTTAATAAGACTGGTTTGAACTATAAAATTTGAGCCGATATCTTCCCATCTTTCAAGGATTTGGGTCGATATCTTCCCATCTTTCAACGATTTGGGCCGATAACTTCCAAGTTCCTTAATTTTAGAAGAAACAAAATTTGAACTATAAATCCTAATCAACTCAAATTTCCACATAAACCATGAATCCCTATTCAATTACGATTTACACACATACCCTAAATCCATAATCAATTCCAATTTTCACAATTCCACATAAACCATTATCTAAATACCCATTGTAACCAATAGTCAATCATTCAATTTCCTATAAACAATTCCAAATTAACAATTTATATAAACAAATAAACCATTACATTTTTAATAGAAGTGGAAAAATACATAATTGTAGTTGTGGAGGTCTGAATATCAAAGGCTAGAGCAACGGCTGCAACAGTAGAGGTCGGAGGGTAGAATAGGGTGCGTGTGTGCATCGATGGTTCTTCTAACAGTGGAGATTGTTGTTGTGTTGTTTTGTCTGTCGGGCCTTTAAAAAAAAGAACAAATGGCTTGGCACTGAACTTTTGAATTAGTTTAGGCGTTTAATTAGAGTAGGTGTGGGCTTTTAATTAGTTTAAGCTTTAATTTTCTTGGGCTTTTAATTAAACTTTAAGAGTATACGGTGTTTGATTATTGGCGAGGGGCAACATTATGTTTTTCCAGAGGATAGCGAAATTCAAAAACTATCAAAAAAATAAATAAAAAATTTGCCCTTGCGGTTAAAAGTTGAAAGGTAGCAGAAGCTACCCCACTCCTTAGGCAGGTCCGCCCATGGATCTGACGTAAGGTGGATCCATTGGATTAGGTGAGTTTGTGTTAATCTTATGTACAAAGGATTTGTATTCAGTGCCGACTTTTAAGGAGGGCATGGTAGTCGACAGATGCCGGCTCAATCACCCAGTACACCCCAAATTTTTTTAAGATTATATATTATGCAAAAAAATATGTATTTTTATTATTTAAACTCAATTATTCAACTCATGTAAGCCTATTTTTATATCTACATATTCTAATAAAATAAAATAATTTTAGACACGTGTAATTTTGTGGTTAATCCTTACAATTTGTTCACTCCAAAACTGATATATGTTATAGATCAATTATTATTCACTTCCCTTTTACACTCTATTTATATTATATCTATAAAATACATAAATCTACCTATTCTAATAAAGTAAAATAACTATAGACGCGTGTCACTTTGTGGTTAATCCTCATAATTTTTTCCCCTAAAACGAATATATGTCATAAATAAATAATTATTCACTTTTCTTTTAGACTCTATTTATATTATATCTATTAACTGGTTAAATTATTCACTTTTCTTTAAACTCTATTAATATTATATCTATACACTTTTATAAAAATAAATATAAAATGATTAAATCTACTTATTATAATAAAGTAAAATAATTATACACAAGTGTCGCTCTTTGATTAATCCTCACAATTGTTTTCTCTCCAAAACGAATATATGTCATAGATAAGTAATTATTCACTTTTCTTTTACACTCTATTTATATTATATCTATAAAATGGTTAATGTACAAATCAGAGTTAATTAAAATTTCGCGAAATAATAATAATCAACCATTCATTACAAACCTTCTTAACTTGTCTTTAAAAACATAACATAAGTGATAATATCAATACATCATGACAAATCTTCAGATTCCAGCCTCTTCGATCTTGCCATGTGTCCTACTCAAACCAATTGTCTCAACCTGTTAACCTGCGTGCATACTAAAAGTCAGCTACGCTGAGTGAGTTCTAGTTAATCACATATCTTACTTTACATACACATATACGTGCCCAAAGGTACGCATTACATACTTAGCATGTCCATCAGTCCTTTATAAACAATCATAACTGACCTTACATTATAAAGAACATTCGCCCTACATACCTCGGATATTATTAGGGTCCGGTACCCTTCATCCTCGGATATTATTAGGGTCCGGTCACCCTTCATCCTCGGATATTATTAGGGTCCGGTACCCTCCATCCTCAGATATTATTAGGGTCTGGTACCCTCCATCCTCGGATATTATTAGGGTCCGGTCACCCTCCATCCTCGGATATTATTAGGGTTTGGTACCCTTTCTTCCATACCTCCTTAACATTCTTTCTATATACATAATTGTAAGTTTCGCACATACATGCATCATTCATTCTTCATCTTACAACATGCATATAACATCAACCATTTCCTGGCAGTACATGCAATTCCGAAGATCGTTCATGTACCGGCAAGAAACCATTCATACATTTCACATAATACATATATGGCATACACTTATCACTTAGGATAAGTGTATTAACTAATCACATCGAGTATGCACACAGCCCCGAAAACATAACAAGGAATGGGGCTAGAAACTCACCTGAAGTCGGTACGTTCACCGTTAATAGTTATTCCTTTCTTCAGTTGGGCACGGCTAATTGTATAATAATTACATGCATCAATTAACTATCACTACCCATGTCACTTTTCTAGTTTAATTAATACCCTCAATGAACGGGGTCCGGGGCAGCGCCCCTGGCAGCGGGGTCTAGGGGTGGCAGCCCCTAGCAGGGTCCAAGGGGCAGAGCCCCTGGCTGGGGTCGAGCTGCCAGGTCAGCTTGGAAAAATTTTATTTCCATTAACTGTCTTAACACATTTTCCATTAAAATTTTGGATCATTATTTAATTTGCTACTTAAAAGTTCAAGGGCTTCTTTGTAATTAAATCATTCTTTTCTAAGTCAAGGGACTGTTCTGACATTTATCAAATTTCTAGTTCGTTACTTGGTTCTTAACGAATTGGCTTGTCTTCACGAACTGGTTATTGTAGCGAATTGACCCCTCTAACGAAATGGATCTCTGACGAATCAGTCCATATAACCAACCAGTCCACATAGCGAATCAGTCCAGGTAACGAATTAGACCTTCTAATTCGTTATCTCCTTAACGAATGACTATAACGAATTGGGGGTTAATTCGTTATTTTTTCCTTAACGAATCTGGACGCGAACTAAGACCAGTTCTTTATTCTTTCCTCAGCGAATCAACTTAACGAATTACCTCTAGTTCGTTAACTCTCAGTTAGCGAATTAGGGTTAGGTCAGAGAATTTCAGAAACATTCTCTGACATGCTAACCTCGTACCAGCCGCCTTTCCGGCGCCGCCGTCGAAAAAACGCTGTTTCACCGGAAAAACGAGATCTAGCTCGTTTTCCACCGTTTTTCACCATTTTTCGTCTCGTTTGATCCAGATCTGAGCTAGGGCGATCCCTAAGCTCATCTTAGGTTCGGTTTATACCCGATTCCATCCGGATCTCGTGACTTAAATGGTTTAACGGTGTCGGCTCGTCGTTTCGTTACCATATCTAACGGGTTTAAGCTAAAACAACATCATACTATCATTACCTCGGGTCGGTGCTCGGTTTCTTTCTTGGTTTCGGTTTAGATAGGGAGAGAACTAGAGAAGGCTTAAGTGTGTGTTTTGGTGGTGTATGGAATATGTGTAAAATGAGGAATTAAGTGGTGATTATGGTTTATATATTTATGGATCATGGGCTTAAGCCCATGGTCTTTCCTTCTTTCTTTCATAACCCAAGTCCATAACCCATATCCATTTAACCCAACACTAGCCCAACTCGTATTCTATTTATCTAAACCGATAACGACCCGCTATAAAATAGACGAAATTTATTTTATTATTATAACCAAAAGTAGGATGTTACAGTTAAATTATTCACTTTTATTTAAACTCTGTTTATATTATATTTATACATTTTTATAAAAATAAATATTTACATATGATACTAGTATACGTTGTTAGAATATATTTCACAACATACTTGGTGAAATTCAAATCAACAACAAACCGTGTTTGTTAAAGATTGAAAAAATATAATTTTAAAAGCTATCATTTACATATTATATTACGTATATTGTTGAAGATTTTTTAAAAAAAAAACTCTAATATGCTTTCATTTTATGAAGTGATTTTTAATCATTAAATTATAAATATATATGCTTAAAAGTTGATCATTTTTAAATAATAAATTCATTTCTCTATTAGTTTTTTTGTACATTGTCATATAAATTTATAAATTATAAATTTTTGATTTAAATACATCAATTTATTTTTCTTTTAATTTAGTAAATTATGTATGTGTGTGTTAAATTGTAAGGATAGTATATGCCAATCACTTTCAAACATAATAAAGTTTATCATAATTAGTTTCTTGGTTTTTTTATCAAGGATTGTTTCGGGTTTTTTGTTGAACTTAAATTTGATTGTTACGGGTTAAAAATTGGTAAATAGATCGTTTGGTACCAGTTAACTACATTCGACTCAAATTTGTTACGGGTAAAAAATGAGTAATCTGAATATTATTAAAAGTTTAAGAAAGCAAATAGATATATCGTCAAACTTGTTACGAGTTCAAGTTTTGACTTGAACTTGTAAAACAAATGAAAGTTAAATTTTAAAATGTGACCGGGTTTTGAATTTATTTTTAAAGACATTTTTAAATTAGTCAGAAGATTTGGGATTTTGCACATTGAGTATTTTTCTCATGACTATTAAAATTTATGAAAAAATGACAACGCTTCCGACATGCCGCCTCTAGGCCTATTGCTCCTAACTTTTATCAAACTTGAAACATTTGTGTCAGCATTGAATTTTCCTTGAATAGTGATCAGAATGTTGGATGTGAAACATGTCATACAAAATTATGCTCAAGTGAAGCAAAACATTCACAAATATGAACAGGTTAACATGTTATTTTTTTTGTTGAAATTATGACAAGGTCGAAAAGCGCTCTCAAACTAATCAAAATCTTTTTCATGGTGTAGCTCAAAACCATTATTATGTGAGAAGTATTCTCTAAAATTGTTTCATAACCAAAATTCTTTCAGTTATGCATATATGATACTGAGAATAAAATTAACAATAGATAGAGTGTTCTTGGTATGTTTTTGCATGTGCATTATTATTTATTATTCAGTTCATTTTTTTGGGAACATATCATTTTTTGATATAAATAAAATCAATTTATGTATATTGTATAATGATTCAAGCATAGATGTAATATATTTTTTCAAATAAATTATGTATTGTTTTATTTGTAACTTTATTATTTAGATTATCATGTGTGTTACACGGGCTCTAAAGCTAGTTATGTTTATACACTTTAATAAATTAAAATAAATGTTTACATATTATACTACTATACATTGTTAGAATATATTTCATAACATACTTGGTGAAATCCAAAAATTAACAAAACATGTGTTTGTTAAAGATTGAAAAGAATATAATTTTAAATGCTATCATTACCATACTATATATACTGTTGAAAATTGTAAATAAAAAAACAAAAAATAACTCTAATATGCTTTCATTTTACAAAGCAATTTTTTAATTATTAAATTAAATATATATTCTTAAAAAACCATTTTTTAAAAATAATTCATTTTCTATTGGTTTTTTTATACAATGTCATATAAATTTATAAATTATTAATATATGATTAAAATCAATCCATTTATTTTTTTCAGTTAATTTAGTAAATATATATATGCGTGTGTTAAATTGTAAGGATAATATATACCAATCACTTTCAAATATAATAAAGTTTTATCATATTTAGTTTATTGGTTTTTTTATCATGGATTGTTTCGGTTTCCTTGTGGAACTTAAATTTGATTGTTACAGGTTAAAAGTTGGTAAATAGATCGTCTTGTACAAATTATATATATTTGGCTCAAATTTGTTACAGGTAAAAAATGGGTAATATGAATATTTTAAAATTTTTGAAAATACAAATAGATTTATCGTCAAACTTGTTACGGGCTCAATATTTTGACTTCAAAATGTAAAACAAATGAAAGTTAGAAATTTAAATGTGAATAGGTTTCGAAATTATTTTTAAGGACAGTTTTGGAAATAGTAAAAAGATTCGGGATTTTGCACATTGAGTATTTTTCCCATGACTATTAAAATTTAAGAAAAAATAACTAACACTTTCGACATGCCACCTCCAGGCCTATCAATGCTTCTAACTTTTATCAAATTTGATGCATTTGTGTCAGCGTTGACTTTTCCTTGAATATTGATCACAATGTTGTATGTGAAGCACGTCATACAAAATTATGCTCAAATGAAGCAGAATATTCACAAAATTGAACAGGTTATCATGTTATTTTTGTTGTTGTTACTATGGCAAGGTCGAGAAGCCTCCCTCAAACTTATCAAAATCTTTTTCATGGTGTAGCTTAAAACTATTATTATATGAGAAGTATTTTCCGAAATTGGTACATAACTAAAATTCTTTCAATTATACAAATATGATACAGAGAATGAAATTTACAATAGATGGACTGTTATTGGGTATGTTTTTGCACATGCATTTTTTTAAAGTACATTTTTTTTGGAAAAAATCATTTTGTGATATATATAAAATCAATTTATGTATAATGGTACAAGCATATATGTAACATCTCGTTTTCTCGTTTTATTTAATAAAATAAATTATGAGTTATTATGAGTCGGACCTGTGTTGGGTAAATAGATATGAGTTATGGACTTGGGTTAAAAATGAAAGAAGAAAAGATCATGGGCTTGAGGCCATGACCCATCATATATAAACAATAATTACTCCATAATCCATTCATTCCACCTATTCCATACACCATCCAAAACACACACTTAAGCTCTCTCTAGTTTCTCTCTTTCTCTTAGCTGATCCAAGAAGGAAAACCAAGCACCGGCCCGAGGTAATGAAAATGTGATAGTGTACGGATCCAAATCCGTTAGATTTAGTCACGAAACGACGAGCCGACACCTTTAAACTGTTAAAGTCACGAGATCCGGATGGAATCGGGTATGAACCGAGCAAAATATGAGCCCAGGGGTCACCCTAGCTCAGATCTGGATCGAACGGGACGAAAAAAGGTGGAAAACAAGCGAGATCTCGCTTTTTCGTTGATATCCCGGTTTTCTGGCGATGACGACGCCGGAAAGTGGGTACCAGGTTAGGGTAATGTCAGAGAATGCTATGACATTCTCTGATCTAACCCTAATTCGTTAACGGAAGTTTAACGAACTAGCCCTAATTCGTATTCAAATTCGTTAAGGAAAGAATGACGAACTAGCCCCATTCGTTAAGGTCCAATTTGTTTTGAGGACCAGTTCGTCATGAGGTCCAATTCTTTATGAGTACCAGTTCGTCATAAAGTCTAATGCGTTATGAGAACCAGTTCTTCATAAGGTCCAATTCGTTATGAGGACCGGTTCGTTATAGTAGCCAATTCGTCATGAAGGCAGATTCGTTATGATAGTTAATTCGTTATGAAGTAATGAATGAGTTCATTCGTTATGAGTCCCCATTCGTTAAGGACTGGATAACGAACTGAAGTTTGAAGAATGATAGAAAGGTCCCTAGACTTGGAATAAAATGGATAAATTACAAAGAAGCCCTCGAACTTTTAAAGTTAGCAAATAAAATAATAATTAAAATCTAATGGAAAATGTGTTGAGACAGTTAATAAAAATAAAATTTTTTCAAGCTGACCTGGCAGCTCGACCCCAGCCAGGGGCTCTGCCCCTTGGACCCTGCTAGGGGCTGCCCCCCTAGAACCCGCTGCCAGGGGCGCTGCCCCCGGACCCCGTTCGTTGAGGGTAATAATTAAACTAGAAACACGATATGGGTGGTAATAGTTAATTGATACGTGTAATTGTTATACAGTTAGTCGCGCACAGCTCAAGAAAGGAATAACCATCAACGGTGAACGTAACCGAGTTCAGGTGAGTTTCTAGCCCCATTCCTTGTTATGTTTTCAGGGATGTGTGCATACTCGATGTGAATTGTTAATACACTTATCCTAAGTGATAAGTGTATGCCATATGTGATTATGTGAAAAGTATGAATGATTGTTTGTTGATACGTGAACGATCTTCAAATATTGCACGTGCTGTCAAGTTATAATGCTATGTATAATGTATGAATGATATGTACGTATGTTATGAATGAATGTAAGAGATAGCCAGATACAGAAGAAAGGGATTGAGCCCTAATAATACTCAAGGTAGAAAGGGACCGGACCCTAATAATATCCGAGGCAGAAAATGGACCGAGCCCTTATTAAATCTCGAGGCAGAAAGGGACTGAGCCCTAGTAATACTCAAGGCAGAAAGGGACCGGACCCTAATAATATCCGAGGCAGAAAGGGATCGGACCCTAATAATATCCGAGGCAGAATAGAATAATGTAAAGTATGAATAGATGTAAAGAAAGTAAAGAAAGAATGAAAATATATACTCTGGTATAAACTTAAGAAAGTTAAGCAGGTTAAGTATACTAAGTATCTACGGATGCGTATGTATAAGTATGTGAAAGTAATGTACGTAAATTGATTAACTAGAACTCCCTCAGCGTAGCTGACTTTTAGTATGCACGCATGTGAGTAGGATGCGGCAGCTCGCTTGAGGCGAACACATGGCATGAAATTGAAGATACTGGCATCTCAAGGAAATGTTATGTTATTCTAAAGACTAAGTTTCATGTTTAAACTACGTTGAATGTTTATTTTGACAAGAATTGAAAGCTATGTAATATAATCTGGTTGAAGTTTAATATTCCGCGAATGTTTTAATTAACTCTGATGTTTAGAACTTTATTTATGAGTAAATCCAATGTCCAATGTAGAGCACCGGTAACGGGGCCTTACAATAGATGTTATACATTTTCTCATATACATTATGTATTGCTTTGTTTGTAACTTTAATATTTAGATCATCTCGTGTGTTACACGAGCTCTAAGTCTAGAAAAAATATACAACCCAAATCATAACCAAGTGTAAGCCCATTTAATTGTTTAAACGCAACAAAAAACACTTATACTAAAGGCCCAAAGTTTTTTCGCCTTTCGCCCAAAAAAACTTTAATGATTCTCGGAGACGGCCATGTCGTCATTAGTTTTCACTTATAGTTCTATTAAAAAAAATCTTGATTTACTCCTAAAAATCAGAGTAACAATTCCAATACGTTTTATTTGCAAGGCTATGAATTTTACTTAAGGTTAGAAATAAGACCTGAATATGTAATCTATGTCACAACTCCATGTTTTATCAAAAGAATTTTGAACAAGATGTCATTGTTGTCTTTTGAAATGAATGATGATGCTTTTAAAGTTTCCCACTAATTTCTTGTTTTATTACACACATTTAATTAACCTGCGTTTTGACTAGTCAAATGTAGGTAGAGTGAGCTTGAGAATAATTTAAATTTTAAAGTGTCATATACCATTTGCATCCCGAAGAATTTTACAAGAGGTTACCAGAAGCAAATCACTTTCACAAAAGTAAAATGAGCTTGTGAAAAATTCAAATGTTCCCATAACTCGGAAAAAGTTAATACACAGATTTTTGGTACAACTAATAAAAAATGTGGATTCCTGAACAAATGTTACACCACTCTCCCATTTTACTTTGAATCACATCCACCGTTATACTTTTATTATAATGCGTATAGGGTATTTAGGGGTCACACCTTGACTTAGAGTCTAGAAGTATGACTAACAGTTAGTATCGGTTTCTTGCAAGTATATCAGAGTTAATTTCTATTAACAGAAGTCTTTAATTAAAAATACTTATTTATATAAAAGCCTCGGTACTTTAACATCCAATAATTATTACAAAACATCTGCTTGGTTTAACTTTTACATATACAAGGATTTGACTATAACAAAATTTGAGCCATCATTGCAAGCGATTTTCTATCATATGTGCTTGTGACTCCTATATTTGAGATTACCTCTTATGCTTGATCATCTAAAAACATTTTCTGAAAATACATAAGCTATATGCTAATGAAACATTTGCTGCTCTCAAAAGTATTTCACTAATTCGTTAAAACACAAAGATAGTTTTCACAAGTAATCATTTATGTAAGAGTAGAGATGGACTTAAACTACTTATTTTAGATAAATAAGGTAAAGTTAAAAAATAAAATAATAAACTTTGTTTACAAGAAAATATTTGGAAGTTTATGAAGGTTTTTTTTTATTAATATGTATTATTTTTGTATATTAAATTTATTATGTAATTTCATTATTCATAACTTTATGTAGTTTAATAGTAGATGTTAATTGGTCATTTGAACTAATATATTACTTCTAACAATTATTTCAAATTATTATATTATACATCAACTAATCCATCTACTAACAAACGACACATTCAATTGTTAAAATCAATTACTATTATAGTTATAACTTTATATGCCTCCAGTTTATTAAAATTACCAAAAAAACATAACATTTGTGTAAAGTCATTCGTTCATATAAATCTAGAATTTAGAATTTCCTTAAATACATAAACATACATAATAATTGACAACTTTTTTTTGTTTTTTTTTTTAATAATTTTTGTCCTTGTAGAATATGGGTCACTAACGTTGTAATAATATATCATAACCAAAGTTATGAAGACTATGTACAACAAAAGGTTGAATTTGTTTATTTGATTTAAAAGTATTTACATATCGACTTTTTCATTATATATGATAGTATTGTATTGTATTGTAAGAAATACTAATTTTTAAGTGAAAACTTTTGATTTTAAATTTTACTTATTAGCTATTACTAATAGACAACATGTGAAATGATCTTTAAAAAAAGGGTATACGCTGATAACAATCAAAATAAATTTAAGTGGCCGGAATCAAGACTCAATATAAATTCCATATAATTCAATCTTTGATTCCACAATATTGTTTCAAAAATCAAATCGATTCACATTATTGAATTGTTATAATTGTTGGGTCAGTTAAGTTTGGGTTGTGTTTTTTTTTGTTTTAATAAAGGGCCTCTGCCCAAGTATGAGTCGGCCTTTTAGGCCCATAAGGGGTTCTTTGAATTTGTCGGTCAAGTTTGTTTAAGTCGTGAGTTGTTAGCGAATACTAGGGGTGACCAAGTATTATGGCGAACGTTGGAGAGTCTGTTGAGTCTGTAACTCTATATATAGAGCTTTCGTTTATGAATAATATTATCTGTTTTCAGTTATTTGATATCCTTGAAATCTTTTAAGTGATATCAGAGCGATTACCTGGTGAGAAAACAAGTGTCATTCAAGAAGATCAATGGAAGAAGAAGGAGCATCATACTTAACTCCATGTGTCCCGCGTTTTGATTGGGACTATGATCATTGGAGTTCGGTCATGGAGAATTTGCTTCGATCGAAAGAATTCTGTGTGGCAATTGAAACTGGGTATAGAGAACCCAAAACAAGGGTAAGTGTTGACAGAAACCCAACGAACTCAGCTAGCGGTGATTAAGCTGAAATACCTCATAGCCAAGAATTACCTATTTCAATCACTTGACAAACAGATAATTCGAACAATAACGCAGAAGGAGACTACGAAGAAAATATGTGTCACACCCTCAAAATCCACTAACGGAGTTTTACCGTCAGAGGGTGTGAACTAACAGGATCGGAATCATTAGTTATAATCAAACCATAAATAAAGTTTTCAATCCACGAAAACATTTAAGTGTAAACAAATGCGGAAGCGTAAAACCTTTACTCGTCCAAAAATTACAAACTTGGACTTTATAGAAACTAGACTCAACATAGTACCCTGTAGTGTTAACAACCTCGACCAATTTTCACATTAACATTTAGTTATAGTTGTCTAAACATAACTTACAATCTGTCCAGTACCAGTTCTGACCTTTAATCACATTTAAATCGTTTGAGCAACCAAAACACCTCCAAATTAGGCGTGGTTGGGTTTTCTGGAAACTAGACTCAGAGTACTACCTCTTAGACTCATAAATAGCTCAGTTTGCTTTTATATTTAACAAGTTACATGTCGTTCAAGTTTAACAATCTCTGCTGTCAAAACTCAGCAAGCACAAACAATTGTCTAACATGCATCCTAAGCATACGACATGTGACAATCGTCAATTTCAGGTTAACTCCGTTAACTCAACTCCGTCAATTCAAACTTTAAGATCGTTAAATCTATAACGCACACTTCATTACATTTAAACTAGGGTTTAAATGACGCTTAACACTTACTACATGTGTAGTCTTTCGGGATTTGCACCGAAACGCAAACGAGTTGACGCGAACGATTGATAAATAAACGACAAACGTCAAAACACTAATTATGTGATAATTATGTGTTAGGTATATGTGTGTTACTTGATTGTTATGTGGAATGTTAAACAAGAAACAAGAACCAACTAGTTTAGGCTAGAGATGTAACACTTGAAGGATTAGGGACTAGAGTGTAACTTGTTTTATTATAAATATAACCTTAACACTAAACCCTAAATTATTTTCTAAACACAAGACCCGATCGGCCTCCCTCCTTGCTCCCTCACGGCTGCCGTCCACAAACACCCTCACACTGTGACATCTGCCCGGATCCGACCCGACCCAGGTACCCGTTTCTCCGATCCGATCTCTTTCTTTTATGATTTAATATTTATTTATACTTATACTTTACTTTTAATAATAATAATATATTTTCCTTCCCGCATCTTCCTCTCTTTTTCTTCCCGCCGTCCCGTCCCTCTTTTTCTCTCTTTCCGCCTTCTTTTCCCTCTTGTTGCCGTCCCGCCTCTTTCTCTCTCTTGTCGTCGTTCCGCCCTTACGCCTTGAACCTCCTTTTCTCTTAACTCTTTGCTTGTCCTTTGGTTCTTCCCGCCTAAGGATGTCTGCGCAGCTCCACGCGCCAGACTCCTTACAAGGAAGCCTGCGCGAAGACCAGTTGTTCCTGCGATACGCGAGGCGAACTGTTCTCGCAGCGCGCTAAGAATTGTAGTTCTTCCCGCAGCGCGCTAAGAACGGTAGTTCTTCCCGCGACGCGCTAAGAACGGTAGTTCTTCCCGCGACGCGCTAAGAATTGTAGTTCTTCCCGCAGCGCGCTAAGAACGGTAGTTCTTCCCGCGACGCGCTAAGAATTGTAGTTCTTCTCGCAGCGCGCTAAGAATGGTAGTTCTTCCCGCGACGCGCTAAGGATTCTAGTTCTTCCCGCGGCTCGCTGTGGACTGTTCTGTCTGCCTTCGCCCTCGCGCGTGCGCTCGAGCCTTCTCGCGCTAAACCCTTTGAGTTTTCTTCTGTTTAATCTAGCCGTTTGCTTTTGTGATGTCTTATCTTCTGTGCTGTTGACCTGACCTATCTTATGTCTGAAAAGTTACTTTCGGCGCAGCATGCGCACCAACCCCATTGGTTGACAGAAAAAGTGACTGACATTATCTTTTGAGATCTGCTTTTTCCATGCTTGACCAGTACCTTTATCTGACCCGCCCATGCTTGTTTACTGTTACCTGTCAGCTTTTCCTTGTCCCCTGCAGCTGCCATATCTTTCCATATCTTTTGCTTTTGTTTTCTTATGCTTTTTGATATCTTTTGCTTTTGGAATCTTTTACTTTTTGGAGATCTTTTCCCCTTTTCCAGGGATTGTGTTCCCTACGGTTTCCCTATAAATAATAATGTTAATTCCTAACACTACACACACAAAGCACTTAAACTCTCCTGTTCTCTCTTTCTTCTTGCCGTTGTTCTTCCTCTGCCGTCTCCTCTCTCTTTGCCTTCGTCTTCCTCCCTGTTCTGCCCTGCTTTTCCGGCAATATATATTATATATAATAATTTACTTATTAATTATGCTAACTTATAATCAAGACTTAAAACCAATCATTAAAACAATAATCTTATTTATAGGTTAACTTGTGCTTGTTTAAAGTTGGTTCTTGCTTTATCTTACACCGCATCGTTTATCAAGTGAGTAATCTCGTATCTAATCCCTTTTATTTTTAATGTTTTGGGATGTTCATGTGTTCATACAAACTTAGAGTCTTAAACTTGTTTATGAACTTTAGTCGCGCAGTATCCCATGTGTTGAGGACGTTTACTTGGCTGTTTATTTGTATGTGTGTATCATTAACCGCTTTGTTCGGCCTATTCCGAAGTTTTCATGGATCCATTGGATGAACACGGGAGAACAATCGTTTATGATTTTCTCTTTTGTTTACACTTGCACAGTCTTTCTTGTTTGTGAGCTCAATTGTGAGCACTGGCAGTCTATGAGTCTTAGAGTTGGTCCCGATCGGATTACACCCTTGTTGAAAACCAGACATACACATGTTGCGCGCAGATTTATTGTTACCTATGTATTGTATTAAACTTGATTTCTCACCAACACGCAAGTGTTTGACGTTTATTTTAACACATGTTCAGGTTTGCTGTAGCTACATTTGGAGCTTGTGGACACGTAGGACGTTTTTACTTTTGGACATAGATTAAAATGTATCAAGACAAGTTATTGTTGTTCGAATATTTTGCCTTATAATATATTGATTTATGTTGATTTGTGTTATCCTGTGTTTACGTTGCGCGTGCGTGAATGAATATATTTATTAAATATTGACACCTAATAGTGTCACGAGTAATGAAACAATATGTGGCGCCCCGATGTATAATCCGCCTTTGGTCGGGGTGTTACACACACAACCCTCAAATCAAGTGATTAATCCAAGAACTAGGTGCTAGGAAGGTATACTTGATCATCCCTTACCTCCTTGTTGTTTAATTTTGATGTTTAATGGGTTAAGTATAAACCCTAGGCAGCCGATTTTGGTTCATGTATATGGTTAATATGATTGTTGTTATTTGGATAATGAATTGATAACTAGATTGATGTTGTTGCATGATTCATTGTTGTCTTTGATTTGAGTTAAAACACAAACCCTAATCTTGTATGTATGGTGTAATTGAGTTGCATGGATAGTAGTATTAGTGTCTAGCATGTTATATGATTTATTTGTGATCCATGGCTAGTGAAATTGTTAAGTTTTGATGTGAACAGAATCTGGACAGAATGCATGTACGATGTTCAAGTGACTGTAACGAAGTGTAAACGTGAAAATTAGTTGAGATTGTGGGTACTGCAGTAAACTAGGTTGAGTCTAGTTTTCATGAAGTATAAGTTTGTAATTTTTGGACAAGTATAAGTGTGCTTTTATGATTTTACAAAAACGTGGTGCAAAGCTGAGCTGCTAGACCTGCTGTTAGGTTATGTTGTAAATGTTATATCTCATGAACTACGAGACCAATTGGGTTGGTTCCACTTCTGGAAGTTGACTCATTGAGTTAGGAACCAAACCCAAGTGGTCTTGCATTTATTGGATTTTTCGTTTAACGGGAATTGCAAATAACATTTTGTTGCGCATGAATCTGACTGATATGAGTTTGCTGTAATGTTTTGGTCATTATAAGAAAAATATGTGGAATAAAAATAAGATAAAATATGTTCTGGAAACCTAAGATATGTATGCTTCTGTGGTGATTTTTGGTGAATTAATTGAGACGTTATGATCGGTGAAATAGTACAATCTTTCAAGTAGAAATTCTGTCATAATGAAACTAACTGCTGAGTTGTGTAAAAATGCATGAAATATGATAGTTTTTATATATTTGTTATGTTTTGACCAAAATACCCTTGCGGGGAATAGTTGTAAATTGATTGCCATGAATTGACCAAATTGCCCTTATGGGGAATAATGGTTAGTTAATCTTTGTTTGTTGACCAAAATGCCCTTACGGGGATAATTGCTAGTAAAGTATGTTATTAGTACGTGACACGAAAGTAATTGCTCACTCATGTATCGTATCACAATTGTACTTGTTTAAGTCACACACAATTCACAAACGAAACACGAAATCTGTTACGTGCATAGGTATTATGTGCCGAGTCTAGAGACTCGTTAAACGTACCGATACTTAGAAAATCTCTTTGTTATTTAGAACGCTAGAGAGTTTCTACGACGCGCATCACTTGGTGATCTAGATCGGGATATTCTTCGCAAACAGTGAGTTTCACTTACCCCGCTCTTTGAACTGTTTTCAAACGTTTTTCACTTGGGGGAGATAACATACTCCGATAAACGTACTTTCTGAGATAAACGCATATTTAAGATTTTGTTATAAATTATATATCACTTGTAAAGGCTAAGCGGCAAACGTAACATTTGAAGTCCCACACATCGGACCGGTTAATATTTGGAATAGCGAGTCACTGTTGAGTAGTACTACTGGGTTTGACAAACCCCACCCGACGCTAAGCTCAACTGGAGGTTGAGTGGGTGTAATTTTGGCTAACACTTACCATGGTCTGGATTGACCTGGTGACGGGCACTTGATAAACAGTCAGCTTCGGTCGAGAACCACTTAGCGATACTTGTTGTATAGATTAGCTACCTATCGATATATAATTTGACATAACACTATCTGGTAATGCAACACTTAAACGTCGTAACGGGGTTACGCAACACTTAAACGTCGTAACGGGGTTACGCAACACTGAAACGCCGTAACGAGGTTACGCAAAACGCAAAACGATTTATCTTATTTAACTTGTGAACTCACCAACCTTGTGTTGACACTTTTAGTATGTTATTCTCAGGTAGCCGAGGCGGGTGCGCGGTTTAGGAGCATGCATTAATTGAAAACATCTTTATTCTGCAAACTTAATTTTAACAGTTACATTTGGTTTTAAGTCGTCCTGCGTGACGCAACTTTTGAATTAAGGTTTTACGCTTCCGCACTTATTTACATTTAAACGTTTTTCTTTGGTTTGATTATAACTAATGATTCCGATCCTGCCAGTTCACACCCTCTGACGGTAAAACTCCGTTAGTGGATTTTGAGGGTGTGACAGATTGGTATCAGAGCCATTGGTTATAGCGAACTAGAAGCTGCATGCATACTAGACTATAACCGCGACGACCCATTAGTTATAATGATACGCACTGCATGGGTTTGTGTAGTCTTGAAATCTTATTTCTTTACCTCTTTCACTCATACGCGCGCATATTCACGGCTTACCTGTAGGAATGTCGACGCCACCCTCATCATCATCCGATTCGATGACGCATGCTCACGGGAAGGAACCTCAGTTACCTACCGCCTCGCCACCCCGTGTAGTCCCGGAACTCGAAGCTCCCGCACCGAAGAGGTACCGCCTATCCGGAGGCCTTTACGAAAACGACGTTAGCTGGGATTGGTACCCTAACATGATCAGACGTATGGTCTATCGCGAACAAGTTCCCCCGTTGCCTCACCCGAACCACCCTGCTTATCCCAACACTCTACCACCCATAACCGAACCTGTGGAGCGAGTTCTCGCAGCTGTCGTTTCTTGTTTGGAGCGTGATGTGGGTTACATGCGCTACACGAGAGAAAATGTTTCCAGACTGTTTAAAGACGGAACCGAGACTCAGGAGGAGATTGCCCGCATGGCAGCGGCAATGAAAGAAATGCAAGAGACTAGTGAGCAACAAACGAAGGTTATGATGAAGATGCAAGCCGAGATGATAGACTTGCAAGAGCAACTCCAAGAAGCAAGGACCCGAACCGAGATAGCACTCGAGCGTTGCGATGACCTACAAATGCAACTTGCTCAGAACGCAGCAGAACCTGAGGCAGAGCCTGAGGCCGAGCCCGAGGCAGAGCCTGAAGTAGAACCTGAAGAAGATCCCGAAGAGGAGCCTGAGGAGGATCCCGAGGAAGATCCCGAGGAGGAACCCGAAGAAGAACCGGAGGAAGAACCGGCTGAGGAGGAGGCACACTCGGAGGTGTCCTCAGATGACGACATCTAGTGATGATGACACTTAGATGGAGGGGTTGTCTCAATCCGAACTATTATTTTCTATGATTTTAAGGATTGATTGGAAATACTTTGTAGCGAATACAATGGTTTTAATCATGAATTTTTATTTAGACTAATATGTGGTTGTGATGTGATGTTGTTTCTTATTTTTCTTTCTTACCTATTATTTTTTTTACATGTATGGTGTGTTGTATATGAAGGAAAAATTCATGTTTAACATTTTATACTGTGATTCTAGGAAATGGCCGGAAGAAACGCTGGACGAGGACGTGGTAACATCAGCATGACTGCAGCTGAACTCCAAACTGTGCTGAATGACCATGTGGCGGCCGCTTTAGCCGCACACGTTCAGAATCAAACTGGAGGTCCGAGTGGAACGTGTACCTTCAAGAACTACCTAGACTGCAAGCCCAGTACGTTTAAGGGCACTGAGGGAGCTATAGGCTTCCTGCGTTGGGCTGAGAAGGCCGAGTCGGCCTTTGAAATGTGTAACTGTCCCCCTGCCAGTAGGGTCAAATTCGCTGCTGGGACACTTGAGGATTCCGCCCTCACTTGGTGGAATTCAAACGTCCAGATCCTTGGGTTGGAACTGGCTAACGCGATGAACTGGGAGGAGTTCAAAAACATGATGCGAGAGGAGTACTGTCCGAGGGAGGAAATTTCGAAGTTAGAGTCGGAGTTTTGGTCGTTGAAGATGGTGGGTTTGGAGATTGAAGCCTACACTACTCGTTCGCACGAGTTGGCTGTGATGTGTCCGCGGATGGTGGATCCGCCGAGCAAGAGGATAGAGATGTACATTGATGGGTTAGCACCACAGATTCAGGGTATGGTGACGTCTTCCAGACCAGCCACGATCCAGCAAGCGATCCGTTTGGCTCACAAACTGACGGATCAGGCTGTGACCCAGGGTGCGTTACCACCGAGGGGTTCGACTGTTAAAGCCCGTGACAACCCGAGTAATGACCACGTCAGCAACAGTAACAACAACAGCAACCCGAACAGCGGGAAGAGAAAGTTTGACAACACCAGATCTTCATCCTCAAACCTCCCACCGCAACACCACTACCGTAAGCCCGAATTTACTCGGAGTTTCAACACTCAGAATCACAACAACAACAACAACGGTAGCGGGCAGGTTTCGAGCGGATATGCTGGGAAATATCCAAAGTGCAACAGGTGCAACTTTCATCATGTTGGTCAGTGTGACCGTGTCAAGTGTCAAAGATGCGGAAAGATAGGTCACCAAGCGAAGGAATGTAGAGTTGACCTTGCGGCGAAGGGTGCTCCTAAGCCACCGATGACGACTAAGGGATGTTTTGAATGTGGACAGGAAGGTCATTTCCGGAAGGATTGCCCCAAGCTGAAACAGAATGACAATAATGGGGGTAATGGAAGTGGCAGTAATGGTGGAGGAAATGGCAAAGGAAGAGCGTTTGTGATTGGATCGGGTCAAGCCCGCAATGATCCGCATGTGGTGTCTGGTAAGTTCCCTGTAAACGATTGTTTTGCTTCTGTTTTGTTTGACACTGGAGCTGATAGGAGTTTTGTGTCAAAAACTTTTAGCCAACTTTTAGACCTTACTCTAACCCCGTTAGACGCTAAGTTTCCTGTTGAATTAGCTAACGGTAAAACTGTAGTAACAACTCATATACTTGCGGGATGTAAGTTGAAACTGTCAGGTCATGTCTTTGACATCGACCTTATTCCTTTTACGCTTAGTAGTTTCGATGTCGTTGTCGGCATGGACTGGTTATCCGAGAACCGAGCGGAGATTATATGCCATGATAAGATAGTCCATATTACCACCCTATCCGGCGAGATCATTTCGGTCCGAGGCGAGAGAAGCGGCATGACCACCAGCGTCATTACCCTTTTGAAGGCACAGAAGTATCTACGAAAGGGTCATCCGGCAATTTTGGCGCAGATTGTTGAGAAACCCGCGGAGGAGAAACGAATTGAAGACATACCGGTTGTGCGAGACTTTCCGGAAGTTTTCCCAGAGGATTTGCCCGGACTCCCTCCTATTCGTCAAGTCGAATTCCAAATCGAGTTGACACCCGGTGCAGCACCCATAGCACGGGCCCCGTATCGGCTCGCACCGGCGGAACTTCAGGAGTTGTCCACTCAGTTGCAAGATTTGTTGGATAAGGGTTTTATCCGACCTAGCTCATCGCCATGGGGAGCCCCTGTCTTGTTTGTCCGAAAGAAAGACGGGACTTTCCGAATGTGCATCGACTACCGGGAGTTGAACAAGGTGACGGTCAAGAACCGTTATCCTTTACCCCGAATTGATGATTTGTTTGACCAGCTTCAAGGATCGAGTTACTACTCGAAGATTGATCTACGATCCGGTTACCACCAGCCGAGAGTGCGTGAAGAAGATATCTCAAAGACGGCTTTCAGAACACGGTATGGTCACTACGAGTTTTCGGTTATGCCTTTTGGCCTAACCAACGCGCCAGCCGTATTTATGGATCTCATGAATCGAGTATGCAAGGCGTACCTCGACAAGTTCGTGATTGTTTTCATCGATGATATTCTCGTCTACTCCAAGAACGAGACTGACCACGAAGAGCACCTAAGGGTAATTCTGGAACTATTGAAGAAGGAACAACTGTATGCTAAACTCTTGAAATGTGAATTTTGGCTTCGCGAGGTTCACTTTTTAGGACATGTGATCAACGAGAATGGTATACATGTCGATCCCGGTAAGGTAGAGGCCATCAAAAACTGGGAAGCACCTAAGACTCCGACTAAGGTGCGACAATTCCTAGGACTGGCCGGCTACTACCGGCGTTTCATCGAGGGATTTTCAAAAATTGCTCAACCCCTCACCGCTTTGACCCACAAGGGCACTAAGTACAACTGGGGTGACGCGCAAGAATCCGCTTTTCAACTGTTGAAAACCAAGCTTTGTAGCGCCCCTATTTTAGACCTCCCCGAGGGAACGGAAAATTTTGAGGTACACTGTGACGCATCTATACATGGTCTCGGTTGTGTGCTGATGCAACTCGAGAAAGTTATAGCCTACGCCTCTCGACAACTACGGGTTCACGAGAAGAACTACACGACCCATGATTTGGAACTCGGAGCTGTGGTGTTTGCTCTTAAGATATGGAGGCATTACTTGTACGGTACCAAGTTTACCATTTACACCGACCACAAGAGTCTCCAACATATCTACGATCAGAAGGAGCTGAACATGCGACAGCGTCGTTGGGTCGAGCTGCTTAAAGATTACGATTGTGCCATCAAGTACCACCCTGGCAAGGCCAATGTGGTGGCCGACGCCCTCAGCAGAAAAGAAACAGATAAACCCAGACGGGTGAGGGCATTGCAACTCACGATTCATGCCAGCTTACCCGATCAGATTCGCGATGCGCAACTGGAAGCTTTGAAAGATGATAATCTTCCGTCGGAACTCATGCGGGGCATGAACAAGCAACTTGAAACCAGATCGGACGGGGTCCGATATTTTGAGAACCGGATTTGGGTTCCACGATACGGAGAGTTGAGAACTCTAGTGATGGACGAAGCTCACAAGTCCCGATATTCTATCCACCCTGGCTCAGATAAAATGTATCATGATTTAAAGGCACTTTACTGGTGGCCGAACATGAAAGCCGACATTGCCACCTACGTGAGCAAATGTTTGACTTGTGCCAGAGTCAAGATAGAATACCAGAAACCATCTGGTCTACTGCAACAACCGGAGCTCCCAATGTGGAAATGGGAACACATCTCAATGGATTTTATTACGGGTTTGCCTAAGACACCGACGGGATGCGATACCATCTGGGTGATCGTTGACCGGTTGACTAAATCGGCACACTTCCTAGCAATTAAGGAAACGGACAAAATGGATAGACTGACTCGCGTATACATGAAAGAAGTGGTGTCTAGACACGGAGTGCCTGTCTCGATCATTTCCGATCGAGATTCTCGTTTCACCTCGCACTTTTGGAAGTCGCTGCAAAGCGCACTAGGCACCCGTCTCGATATGAGTACAGCATACCATCCTCAGACGGATGGGCAAAGTGAACGGACTATTCAGACCCTGGAGGATATGTTGCGTGCATGCGTTTTAGATTTCGGAAAAAGTTGGGAACCCCACGTACCCTTGGTAGAGTTTTCGTATAATAACAGCTACCACGCAAGTATTAAGGCAGCGCCGTTTGAAGCGCTGTACGGACGGAAGTGTCGATCACCACTCTGCTGGGCAGAGGTGGGTGACAGCCAAATCACTGGTCCGAAACTGGTACTCGAAACCTCGGAAAAGATTGTTCAAATCCGAAATCGCATGGCAGCAGCACGAGATCGCCAAAAGAGTTACGCCGACAAGCGCCGAAAACCTCTCGAATTTCAAGTGAACGATCGGGTGTTACTCAAAGTCTCACCTTGGAAAGGTGTGGTTCGCTTTGGGAAGCGAAACAAACTCAACCCACGGTATGTTGGTCCGTACCGGATAACTGAGCGCATTGGTCCGGTGGCGTACCGACTGGACCTACCAACAGAACTCAGTGGCGTACACGATGTATTCCACGTATCAAATTTGAAGAAATGCCTATCTGATGAAAACCAAGTAGTCCCTTTGGAGGAACTACAAGTTGATGAACAGTTACGTTTCATCGAGGAACCAGTCGAAGTTTTGGATTGGGAAACCAAAACGCTCAAACACAGCAAAATTCCAATCGTTAAGGTTCGTTGGAACTCGAGACGTGGACCGGAGTTCACGTGGGAACGCGAGGATCACATGATGAAAAAGTATCCTCACCTTTTTGAAGGGCTAACCAAACACCGAAAACCGCGAAACCCGGCAAACCGTCAAACATCACCGGAGGTATGAACTAAATTTCGGGACGAAATTTCTTTCTACTAGGGGATGATATGACAAACTGAAAATTTTTTTTTTTTTTTTACTCTTTCAGACTCTCATCACGACTTGACTCAAATTTTCGGGACGAAAATTCTTTAACATGGGAATGATGTGACAATCGTCAATTTCAGGTTAACTCCGTTAACTCAACTCCGTCAATTCAAACTTTAAGATCGTTAAATCTATAACGCACACTTCATTACATTTAAACTAGGGTTTAAATGACGCTTAACACTTACTACATGTGTAGTCTTTCGGGATTTGCACCGAAACGCAAACGAGTTGACGCGAACGATTGATAAATAAACGACAAACGTCAAAACACTAATTATGTGATAATTATGTGTTAGGTATATGTGTGTTACTTGATTGTTATGTGGAATGTTAAACAAGAAACAAGAACCAACTAGTTTAGGCTAGAGATGTAACACTTGAAGGATTAGGGACTAGAGTGTAACTTGTTTTATTATAAATATAACCTTAACACTAAACCCTAAATTATTTTCTAAACACAAGACCCGATCGGCCTCCCTCCTTGCTCCCTCACGGCTGCCGTCCACAAACACCCTCACACAACCCTCAAATCAAGTGATTAATCCAAGAACTAGGTGCTAGGAAGGTATACTTGATCATCCCTTACCTCCTTGTTGTTTAATTTTGATGTTTAATGGGTTAAGTATAAACCCTAGGCAGCCGATTTTGGTTCATGTATATGGTTAATATGATTGTTGTTATTTGGATAATGAATTGATAACTAGATTGATGTTGTTGCATGATTCATTGTTGTCTTTGATTTGAGTTAAAACACAAACCCTAATCTTGTATGTATGGTGTAATTGAGTTGCATGGATAGTAGTATTAGTGTCTAGCATGTTATATGATTTATTTGTGATCCATGGCTAGTGAAATTGTTAAGTTTTGATGTGAACAGAATCTGGACAGAATGCATGTACGATGTTCAAGTGACTGTAACGAAGTGTAAACGTGAAAATTGGTTGAGATTGTGGGTACTGCAGTAAACTAGGTTGAGTCTAGTTTTCATGAAGTATAAGTTTGTAATTTTTGGACAAGTATAAGAGTGCTTTTATGATTTTACAAAAACGTGGTGCAAAGCTGAGCTGCTAGACCTGCTGTTAGGTTATGTTGTAAATGTTATATCTCATGAACTACGAGACCAATTGGGTTGGTTCCACTTCTGGAAGTTGACTCATTGAGTTAGGAACCAAACCCAAGTGGTCTTGCATTTATTGGATTTTTCGTTTAACGGGAATTGCAAATAACATTTTGTTGCGCATGAATCTGACTGATATGAGTTTGCTGTAATGTTTTGGTCATTATAAGAAAAATATGTGGAATAAAAATAAGATAAAATATGTTCTGGAAACCTAAGATATGTATGCTTCTGTGGTGATTTTTGGTGAATTAATTGAGACGTTATGATTGGTGAAATAGTACAATCTTTCAAGTAGAAATTCTGTCATAATGAAACTAACTGCTGAGTTGTGTAAAAATGCATGAAATATGATAGTTTTTATATATTTGTTATGTTTTGACCAAAATACCCTTGCGGGGAATAGTTGTAAATTGATTGCCATGAATTGACCAAATTGCCCTTATGGGGAATAATGGTTAGTTAATCTTTGTTTGTTGACCAAAATGCCCTTACGGGGATAATTGCTAGTAAAGTATGTTATTAGTACGTGACACGAAAGTAATTGCTCACTCATGTATCGTATCACAATTGTACTTGTTTAAGTCACACACAATTCACAAACGAAACACGAAATCTGTTACGTGCATAGGTATTATGTGCCGAGTCTAGAGACTCGTTAAACGTACCGATACTTAGAAAATCTCTTTGTTATTTAGAACGCTAGAGAGTTTCTACGACGCGCATCACTTGGTGATCTAGATCGGGATATTCTTCGCAAACAGTGAGTTTCACTTACCCCGCTCTTTGAACTGTTTTCAAACGTTTTTCACTTGGGGGAGATAACATACTCCGATAAACGTACTTTCTGAGATAAACGCATATTTAAGATTTTGTTATAAATTATATATCACTTGTAAAGGCTAAGCGGCAAACGTAACATTTGAAGTCCCACACATCGGACCGGTTAATATTTGGAATAGCGAGTCACTGTTGAGTAGTACTACTGGGTTTGACAAACCCCACCCGACGCTAAGCTCAACTGGAGGTTGAGTGGGTGTAATTTTGGCTAACACTTACCATGGTCTGGATTGACCTGGTGACGGGCACTTGATAAACAGTCAGCTTCGGTCGCGAACCACTTAGCGATACTTGTTGTATAGATTAGCTACCTATCGATATATAATTTGACATAACACTATCTGGTAATGCAACACTTAAACGTCGTAACGGGGTTACGCAACACTTAAACGTCGTAACGGGGTTACGCAACACTGAAACGCCGTAACGAGGTTACGCAAAACGCAAAACGATTTATCTTATTTAACTTGTGAACTCACCAACCTTGTGTTGACACTTTTAGTATGTTATTCTCAGGTAGCCGAGGCGGGCGCGCGGTTTAGGAGCATGCATTAATTGAAAACATCTTTATTCTGCAAACTTAATTTTAACAGTTACATTTGGTTTTAAGTCGTCCTGCGTGACGCAACTTTTAAATTAAGGTTTTACGCTTCCGCACTTATTTACATTTAAACGTTTTTCTTTGGTTTGATTATAACTAATGATTCCGATCCTGCCAGTTCACACCCTCTGACGGTAAAACTCCGTTAGTGGATTTTGAGGGTGTGACACGACATATCTCCAAACATGTAATAAACATAATTATTCATCAAAATCAGTAGTAACCCTCTAGGGTTTACAAACAATCAATGATTTAACAATCTTTCACCGTTCAAAATCACATATGATCATCTAAATCAATAACCAAAGCAAAATCAAACATATAATCAACCCTAGTTCATCCTACTCATAATTTTCGTGACCTAGGGTTTTAGATTAACCCATTCAAGATCAAAATTAAACATGTATAATACATAGGATAGTTGTTTATACCTTCCTAGCACCTTAATCTTCAACCAAACTTGAAAAATCTTGTGTGTATGTGTGTGTATGATTGACGGCAGCCAAGAGAGCAGGGGGGGATCGGGATTAGAGAGAGTTAGGGTTTTGTTATTATTAAATAATAACATGTTACATCAAGGCCCCTCAACTTCTAATTATCACTTTTCTTGCCTAAAGTAACTTGTTTGCATCTTGAGTTAACGTTTTATACAATATTATCAAATAACACATAAGCCTAACACATAATTATCACATAATTATTGTCTGGATGTTTTTCGTTTATTCACCAATGATTTGCGTCAACTCGTTTGCGTTTCGGTGCAATCCCGAAAGACAACACATGTAGTAATTGTAAAGCGTCATTTAAAACCCTAGTTTAAATGTAATGAGATGTGCGTTATAGATCAAGTGATCTTAAGTTTGAATTGACGGAGTTTGGATTAACGGAGTTAACCTGAAATTGACGAGTGTCACATCATTCCCATGTTAAAGAATTTTCGTCCCGAAAATTTGAGTCAAGTCGTGATGAGTGTCTGAAAAAGCAAGAAAAATTTTCAGTTTGTCATAATATGGGAAGCTATCAGGACGAAGTATCAAGGGAATGCTAGAGTCAGGAGAGCACAATTGCAGCGGTTAAGAAAGGAATTTGAGACACTGGAGATGAAGGAAGAAGAGAATAAAACCGACTACTTCAACCAAGTCATGATAGTAGCTAATGATATGCGCAATTATGGAGAAGATATTCCTGATGTCAAAATAGTGGAGAAGATTCTTCGATCCTTGACTGAAATTTTTAATTTTGTAGTATGCACAATTGAAGAATTAAGGGATAGTCTTCTCTGTGGATGAACTGCAAAGCTCACTGCTTGTGCATGAACAAAAGCTGAAGACTTGAAGAGAAAGATGAGTGAAGACCAGGTGCTGAAAGCAGAGAACGAGACAAGTTTTGGGCCATTTCTCTTATGAATGCCCTAAAGGAGAAAAGACAGTATACTATGTAGAATTTGATGAAGGGGAGGATTTGTTATTGATGGCCCATGTAGAAGTAAAGAAAGAAGAAACAAAAGGGTTATGGTTTCTAGATTCTGCATGTTTCAATCGCATGACGGGTGCATGAGAATGGTTTGTGAACTTGGACGAAAGGGTTCAAGCACTCAATAAAGCTTGGAAATGACATAAGGCTGATGGTTAAGGGAATAGGTGACATAAGGCTTGAAGTTGAAGGCATTACAAAGGTATACTACGTTCATGAACTTACTTCAAATCTGTTGAGCATTGGGCAATTACATGAGAAGAATCTTACCATAGTTATTAAAAGTGGTACGTTGTCACACCCCGACTTAGGGCCTAGAAGTGTGACCAGTAGTTGGTACATGGTTTGTAAATATATCAGAGTTATGAGTTAATTTTAGCGAAAGACTTTAGGTTTGAATATAATATTAATTTACATTGAAAATTTACTTGGGAATTAACTACCCAAGTATTTGTGTTACAAAATACATATTCATATTACAAGGATTTTCATATCAAAAGTTGAGTCATCGTGTTACGCGCTTCTAACACCACGACGACTCCAATCCTTGCTACTTCTTATAAGTACTTAATTACCTGCATTGGGTTGGAAAAATACGTCAGATATGTGCTGGTGAACACGTATGACTCCAAAATAATTGAATGACAATTACAATACAAATATAGTTTTCTGTACAAGCTCAGCAGAAGTATTTCTACTTCCGGGATTTGTACCAACCCCCCCCCCCCCCCCCCCCCCCCCACACACAAAAGTGTTCCCCGAGACACGTAGCCCCTAATGGAGAACTAGTTATGACTGTTAGCCCACGGCCACGTAGCCTTTGACTGTTTAGGCTGAACAGTTATGTTTGGATCCAGAGACATGTGTGATTGGCCTGAGTTGCTTTTATTTTCTATCTTGTATTATAACGTTTTAGAGATCACGTAATCTCATGTAAACGTTGACTGACTCTTTAAGACAAACAACCCGTTCATCTTATAGAGTATAAATATGTTTTGACTGATTGTAAAGGTTAACGTATTCACCTGTATCGTCGGTGTGCGTTTGAAACCTTGATTGTGAATGAGAATGATATTAATCTATACATAAATAGGTTTGTATAAATATTTGAATGATGTTTCTTGATTAAGCTATAACTCTTAAACTTAACCTTGATAAAGTTTACAACTTTGTTTGTGAATGAAAACACTTTATTTTATGTGACGTTTGATATAACATGCTTTGGCTTAATAAGTTCTAACACGTTGGTGAGTTTCTCTAGGTAAGTAAACGGGTCCCATAGTTGATTGGGATTTGTACGAATTACTTTTCCTTAGGCAAGAAACTCACTACTAGTGATATCACCCTTACAATTTACTACATGCCCGTCATAATATATATTTTGTTAACATTACTTCATCAAGAAGTAACTTTTATGAAAACTCGTTGAATGTTTATAAAATACTTCTAAGGTTAAAGGCCATAGCATTGATTGATGTCTAACCTATAACTTAAACATAATTCCTACCTTAGTACGAATACTCGGAATGGTAATAATGAAAAGAGTAAACTTGACGAGTAGGGTCTTGATGTAACTCGCTTATATGATTGATAACATGATTATAACTTCGGGACTTGCACAAACTTTGAGAAAACAGAACGTCGGCTCGTCACGGCAATTGGGCACGTTATCCTAGGTTAATTATGTGTGAATTGAGTGTTTTTGGGATGAGAATGCCCAATGCCCGTCACCCCCTTTTATAGGCAAATTTGGTAACCCATCGCGATACGCGATGGGGTTTCCTTTAGCCCCGTCGCGTAGCGCGACGCCGCAACTTTCACCGCCTTACTAGGTGGTGACACGTGGCCTGTCAAATCGTGCCACATGTTGACACGTGGTTGGACACGTGTACCGATTACTTAACGTGGTCATCGCGATACGCGATAATCTTATAGACTAGACCATAGCGTAACGCTACGCTGCCCAAATATGGGTTTATGTGCAAGTCTATCGCTATACGCGATGGGCCTTAGGATTACCCCGTCGCGTATCGCGATATGTCTGAAGTTTCAGATTTTTCATTTTAAGTCCCTAGACTTAAATGTTAGACATTTTTGGCTAAATTCTATGAGGGTATTTTAGGTGGTGTTACATACGTGCAAGATCTTTCACCCAAAAAGAGGCTTATTTGTTAGTTCTAACATGAAAAGAAATAGAATGTTTATTGTAAATGGAGTTATGAAGCCTATGGGAAGTCACTGTTTAAAAGTTAATGGTGAAGAAAAGACTCAGATCTGGCACAGAAGATTTGGGCATGTCAATCACAAATGTATTAGAACCATGTAATTCAGAGGCTTAGTAAATGGTCTACCACAAGTAGCTGAGCAAACAAAGATTTGTGAAGTGTGTAAGATTGGAAAACAACAAAGGGAAACCATACCAAAGAAAAGCCTGTGGAGAGCAACAAAAAGATTACAATTGATCCACACTGACTTGTGTGGTCCCATATCTCTTGCTTCACCTAGTGGAAAAAGGTATGTCTTTGTTTTTATTGATGATTTCTCACTAAAGGGATGGATTTATCTTCTATCCCGTAAATCAGAAAGCTTTGAAACATTCAAAAGGTTTAAGATCTTGGTTGAAAATGAAACGGAGCTTAGGAGTGATAGGGATGGTGAATTCACTTCCAGTGAATTTAATGCTTTATGTGCTGGTCATGGAATTAAGAGACAATTAACTACTTCTTTCATACCACAACAAAATGGTGTGGCCGAACGAATAAATAGAACCTTGATGAACATGGGTTGATGTCTCTTAGTTGAAAAGACCATGCCAAAGTGGTTTTGGCCCGAGGCTCAAAACTGGGATGGTTATGTGTTGAATAGATGCATAACCACCGGGGTAGTTGACAAGGTGCCTGAGGAAGCGTGGTCAGTAATAACCCAACATGGATTATTTTAAGATCTTTGGGAGTATAGCATATGCTCACATTCCTTCACAACTAAGAACAAAGTTGGATAATAGGAGTCACAATTGTATCTTTTTGGGTACAAGTACCGAATCTAAAGTATACCGATTGTATGACCCGGTATAACAAAAGATCATAATAAGTCGTGACGTGGTTGTTGATGAAGAAGGAAAATGGAGTTGGAAAAAGGAAGAAATGGGTCAAGCAGAGTTGGTTATTCATGATGATTATGTAATAGTTGAAGGAGAAGAAATATTATGCAATGAAGAACAACACGAAAATCAAGAACAAGAAAATGAGGCACCAACAATTGTGTCAACAGATGGGGAAAATGTTTTAGAGAATGAGCATGCTACTACTTAGCAAGAAAGAAACTTGGAAAGCCCTCAACAGACAGAAGATGTGTCAAAATCAGATAGAACAACAAGGAGAAGTAAAACGCCTATTTGGATGCATGATTATCAAAGTGGAGAAGACTTAACAGATGATGAAGTCAATTTTAGTCTTCTACAGTTCCTTTGGTGATCCAACAAACTTTGAAGAAGCTTCAAAGGAAACAAAATGGGTAAAAGCAATGGAGACTGAGATAGAAGCAATTGAGACTAATGGTACTTGGGAATTAGACGAGGCACCAAAAGGGGTAAAATCCAATGGGGTTAAATGGGTATTTAAGAAAAAGATTAATGAAAAAGGGGAAGTTGATAAGTATAAGGCAAGATTGGTGGTAAATGTATATGCTCAACAAAAGGGCATAGACTATGAAGAAGTGTTGGCTCCTGTGGCTCGTTGGGATATAATAAGAACCTTGTTGGCTGTGACGGCTAATAATGCTTGGGTGGTGTACCAGTTAGATGTGAAAAGTGCTTTCCTGCATGGAGAATTAAAGGAATCAGTTTTTGTAGACCAACCACAAGGTTTCATCAAGGATGAAGAATAAAAAAAGGTGTACCGTCTCAAACGTGCCTTATATGGTTTAAAACAGGCCCAAGAGCCTGGTTTAAACGCATAGAAGGATATTTTGCAAGAGAAGGGTTCAAGAAAAGTGAGTATGATCACACCTTGTTTATTAAGAAAGTTTGGAACAAGGTAATAATTGTGAGCCTATATGTTGATGATTTAGTATATACTGGGAACGACAAAGTGATGTGTGAAGCGTTTAAAAATTCAATGAAACAAGAATTCGAGATGACAGATTTGTGCAAGATGAAGTATTTCTTGGGTGTAGAAGTTCAACAAAATGCAGAAGGAATCAACATACGCCAAAGGAAGTATGGCAAAGATGGAGAAGGCCAGGAAGTTTATGGAACTGAGTATAAGCGTTTGGTGGGAAGCTTAATGTATCTTACAGTTACAAGACCGGATTTAATGTATGTGGTTTGTTTGATTTCTCGGTTCATGTGTAATCCAAGGGAAGAACACATGCAAGTAGCTAAAAGAATATCAAGATATGTTAGAGGTACACATTGTTATGGGCTGGTTTATGAGAAAAAGGCTACTGGAAAATTGCTAGTGTACACTGATAGCGACTATGCAAGAGGCGTGGAAGATAAAAGATGCACGTCCGGGTATGTTTGCTTACCTAGTAATGCAGCCATTTGTTGGAGTTCAAGAAACAAGAAATTGTCACTCTATCCTCAACTGAGGTAGAGTATGTGGCTACAACAAATAGTACATGCCATAGTGATTGGTTGAAGGACTTTTGGGTGAACTGTTTGGAAGGTCGGGTGGCATGGTGGAAATTTTATGTGACAACAGTTCAACAATTAAACTGTCAAAGAATCCTGTCATGCACATAAGAACTAAACACATTGACGTTTGATTTCACTATATAAGAGAATTGGTAAACAAAGAAGTGGTAAAATTGGTGTTTTGTCCAACAAAAGATCAAGTAGATGTTATGACAAAGCCTGTTAAACTTGAGGTGTTCAAAAAGATGAGAAGTATGCTGGGGAGTTCGAGACTTAGGAGGTTAAACTAAAGGGTGGACCCTATTTCAGTTTAATGGAAGGTTTGTTGGGCCAGTTAAGTTGGATCAAGTGTTTTTTTGTTTTAATAAAGGGCCTCTGCCTAAGTATGAGTCCGCCTTTAGGGTTTCTTTGAATTTTTTACAGTCAAGGTTGTTTAAGTTGTGAGTTGTTAGCGAATAGTCTAGGGGTGAGCAATTTTACCGTCATAACCGTTAACCGAATCATAGCCGCCATAACCGAACCGATTTTAACCGATAACCGTCATAACCGGTGGGTCAGTTTTAATGAAGTTTTGAAAACCGTCAAATGCGGGTCGGTTTTGGTTATAGATACTTCCAAACCCGCCATAACCGAGCCAACCCATTTAATTACCAACAATATGTTTGGGATTTATTTTCAACAAACATATTGTCGGATGATACCATTTTGATGTGTTCGGTTCAACTTTTTTTTTTATCAAATTAACTTAAAGTTCATTGTTAGATTATATAATGCCATTTTCTTAACATTTGATATTAATATTATGGATTATATATTTTGTTAAATTATGTCAAGTCATTTTTCTAATATTTGGTATCAAACTTTTAGGCTCAATTAAATTGTTTTGGTTACGGTTAATCGACCCATAACCGACTCGTTTTAACCTTCAAAACCGATTAACCGAAACCGCCATAACGGATCGGTTATGGTTATGGTTATCCATTAACCGACATATCGGTTATGGTTATGGGTTTGGCTCAAAACCGACCCATGCACACCCCTAGCGAATACTAGGGGTGACCGAGTATTATGGCGAATGTTGGAGAGTCTGTTGAGTCTGTAACTCTATTTATAGAGCTTTTGTTTATGAATAATATTATTTGTTTTCAGTTATTCGATATCCTTGAACTCTTTCAATAATCAATATTACTTTGATAGCAAATGTTAATTACATCTTTAGATAAAACATAAACTTTTATTATGTAGATTTGATAATGAATAATAAACTAGGCATCAAGATTAAAAAAACTTGTAAGAAACGTGATATTTGATGAGGAGGATGATACTATGATTGATTCCTTTTATGGTACCTTAATCCGATGGATAATTGAGTTAGAGTTGTCAAAGGTGTTTTTTAGGAGTTTATAACTCTTATGAGCAATACTAGTGATTAAGACGCTTCTTGTATTTTCAGAGGTAAAATGTTTGCAGTCTGTGACTATATCTGCTGGCATTTGTAAGAGAAAAGGTTGATCAAACCTCTGTAATTTTCAAGAAGATTACTGTTTGTTTTTTAACGTCTGCAGACTGCTGAAATAAACTAAAACATTTGCAAAAGATTATAAACTTTATGCATTCTATATTAAAGGTACATAAATTGAAATCTCAATTGTCCCCTTAAACAAGTCAATAATTGCAATTACTGTCTTCAAGTAACCGAGGACTTGTAATGTCATATTGCAAATGCTACTCAAATGATCTGTAGGAAACGTTAACAGGTAATTTCAAACAAAAAACATATATGCTATGTTGCATATATTCTCTAATACTGAGACGTACCCAATCAGCCCTTACTACTTCTAACAATAACAACCACCACCACAAACTCTACTCAAATGGTTTTTGTTTCAAGAGGTATTTACTAAAATAAAGTGTTTTTAAGGAAAGTAACATTGTAATGTGGCTTCTTTCCCGCACATATTTCGCATGAAAATGCCCACATGCCGCTACGAGTGGGGCATTTTTTTGAAGATTTTTGGTCTTGCGTGTTTTTTTATTCCAACGAGGTCATGGGCGCATTGGGTAAAAAGTTTGGTTAAAGGACCAATCATATCTTTTTTTTTATTTTTTAGATTTTTTATTTACCTAATTGAAACAGTATTAAACCATTACAGTGAGACTCTATCAACCGCTACGAATAAAACTGAAAAAATCCCTTACGTCTACGTGGAGACATGAAAAAAACAGGATGTTTTAGTCCCTCCACTATAATGCTCTAATCTTATTGGATAACCCCCAACAGATCAAATAATTTTGATTTAATATTTTTTTTAAAGTTGGGAATTAAAATTTTCTAGAAAAAGTAAAAAGGGTTTTCTTGAAAATGGTTTTCTAAAACTAAAATATAAATAAAAATGGTACATGTAAAAAACAGTTAAGACCGTCAAAATACCTCATCGTTGGGCATTTTACGCCATGTGACGTCCAATTAAAGTTTTGGCTTTTTGAAAAAAGATGGTGTAGTCAAAATTCCTCACTCTTAGCATTTTGTGTCATGTAGCGCCCAGTCACTTTTATATTATTTTTAGTTTATTTATTAAATAATTTAATATTAAATTCAAAAAGCTACATTATAATAAAAAATACATTAAATTTAAAAATAAAAATTGCAATAATAATAAGACTAAATGTCGTATTTTTCAAAAGTTTTATTTTGCCGAAGTGCTTTTAGAGATTGAATTCTCGGGTGGTCTTCGGATAGCTCGTTTATTGAAACCTCGATGTCGTTTACAAATTTCTTTCTTTTAAGTACTTCGACGGCGTCCAAAATTACTTGAAGACGTTGAGGTCCAAGGACTTGTATACCTTTGAGTCGAATGCTCATTTCTTTGAAATGACTTTCCATTTCGGCATTCGATCCCGTTGACGCTGATGACACGACCCCTTCCCTGCTTCTTCTGCCCGGCGGTCGAGGGATCTCGAAAACAACTGCAAAGGCATGCTCGAATTCATTATCACTTAAGTTGAAGTTTCGAGCATCGGACCATGGTGTTTCTGGATCAACCGAAGATGATGTTTTAGAAATTTTGTTAGGCCTAAAACTTCCGGTGCTGAAGGGCACCACTTAGGGTGAAACCTCAATCGTTTCCAACAGCTCATGTAATGGATGTTCCCCGACCTCTGTTGAAACTCTACCAACGCCCTTTCAATGATATCCGCGTTATAGACACCGCTACCTCACGTTTCAACCATACGAGAGTGAACTGTATGGAAAACCATGCATTTGGAGTTTATATCAGACCATTTCGGCATTACAGAATCTTTTTCCCGATGCGAGTCCCCGCCAGTTTCATGGGAACAAATCTTTAATTTTGTTCCAAAATACATTCATTTCTTGATAGTTCGCTAAAAAAAATAAAAATACTTCAGGTTTAATGTTTATTCTAAAAAAAACATATATTTTTTTTAAAAACTTACAACATTCGGGATCTTCCGATACCGATCACCACGCCCGTTCAAGTTGTTCTTACTCAACGGTTTTCCACGGTATAGTTATCCTTTTAGTCTGAGGTTCGTCGACGGGTTTCTTTGAGTGTTTTTACCCACGTCCGCCTCCACGTTGGCTCAAACTTGCACGAGTCTCCGGAATGGGTTGTGGCTCCGGCACCGTCTTGTCGTCGGGTTGGGAACCAGAACCGGCCATAATATATGCGTTCGGGAATCCGGAACCTAGATATTGTATGTACGCGGTCATTTGCGGGTCGAACACATACGAGTTTTGAGGGGTCGATATAGATGGGTCGGTTGTGGATTATTTAGGTCGGGATTGTTTACGTTGCCTTGTCTGGCGCATTGAGCAAAACCGAGCATATGATTGTTGAACGGAAACATATTGGTTGGTGATTGCAAATATATATTTTGAATAATTGTTGTAGAGAATGAGTGGAGAAAGTGTTTAAAAAATGAAGTTGGAATGTATGACTTATAGGAATGGTGTTTAAAAAAAAGTAAATAATTTTTATTTTTTATAAACGGTCAAATTATCATGAAAACTTGTGCCATTAACGCGTTTTATAGGAAACGCTTGTGCCAAAATGCCTAGCCAAAATTTCTGATCCGATTTAGAATTTCTTAATCGATTTTATTGAGTATGGGTCGGATCAGAAAGTTTTATTGGTCCATGTTCTACTTTTATTGAGAAGGAAACGTACGTTTTATTGAGAAGTCTCCATAAAAACATGGTCAGGGTATATTGTATGGAAGTCTCCATGTTCGAAATATTGGGGATAGAGTCCTTCAAAACATGGTCAGGGCATATTGTATGGAAGTCTCCATGTTCGAAATATTGGAGATAGAGTCCTTCTCAATAGTCAATACTAAGTATGGGTCAAAATATTGTATGGAAGTCTTCATCAAAACATGGTCAGGGCATATCTGTTCGAAATGTTTTGATTGGTCCATACCCATACCATGTTTTGATTGGTCCATCCCGACCCATACCGATATCGGAAATTCAGTATAGGTTGGGATTGGTCCATTTTTTGACTTTTATTGGTATGGTTCGGGATTGATTGGACCAATAAAGTCGAACATGGACCCATCAGAAATTCAGTATGGGTCGGGATTGTTTTGACTTTTATTGAGAATGACTCTATTTTGAACATAGCAGGTTGTATTTATTGCCTCTGCCCAAAAGGTGACAGGCAGAAAAATTTTAGCCAGCATGGTTCTTGCAGCTTCTATAAGTGTTCCGTTTCTTCTTTCGGCTACACAATTTTGTTCTGGAGTTCTAGGAGCAGAGAATTGTTGAATAATTCCTTTTGTTGTACAAAACTCTTCCATCACTCCATTTTTGAACTCTGTCCCATTGTCACTTCTCATTATCTTTACCCTTGCATCAAGTTGATTCTCAATCCTGGTTGCACAACCTTTAATCAACTCAGCAGTCTCATCCTTTGTGCTTAGGAAATAAACCCAAGTATATCTTGAGAAATCATCAATGATCACAAAACAGTATCTTTTCTTGCATATGCTTGGGACACTTACAGGACCAAAGAGATCCATGTGAAGCATCTCAAGCACTTGATAAATTGAGTTGATGAGTTTTGTCTTATGAGAAGACTTGTGCTGCTTGCCCTTCTGGCATGAGATATAGTTTTCATCCAGTTTTAAATCTCTTGTAGGTAGGCCAATAACATGCTCACCTTTCACAAGTTTGTTCATGTTCTTCAGATTCACATGATACAGTTTCCTATGTCACAATTTTGACTCATTTTCAGTAGCTTTAGAAACAAAACATGTACCTCCCCTTGAAACAACATCCTTCATGTTTAGTTCATACAAATTGCCATTCCTTGTGGCCATCATCATGATCATGTCAGGAGGGATTTCAAAATCAGGTTTAAGAATGAAACAGTGAGAATCATTAAACCCAACTTTATACCCTTTATCACACATCTGGGATATGCTTAAAAGGTTATACTGTAACCTTTCTACATAGAAGACATTGTCAAATGTGACATTTACATTTGTAACGATACCCTTTCCAACTATTTTACCACCATTTTCATCACTACCAAAAGCTACTGGACCTTCAAACTTATCTTCATAGTTGACAAGTGACCTTTTGTCACATGTCATGTTCCTGGAACACCCACTATCCATATACCATACTTCATTCAGTGGAGTGGATGGTTTCTGCACAATTCAAAGTAATTGATTAGTTGAGTGATGAAGTGCAAGCTATCTCAACTTGCAAATCATCAGTTTCATTAACAGTAGCAGCATTGGGTGTGAGAATAATGGGTTTAGAATCTTCATAAATAAGTTAACAATCATCAGATTCTTCTGAATAATAGCCACTATCAGTTAGGCTTTCAACATCATTATAAGGTGAACTTTTCCCAAAAGGAATTATACTCTTGCACTCTTGTACTACATAATCCTATGTGCTTGAGTAATCTCACACATCAAATTTCTTCTTCTCTTGAACTTCTGCCCTTGGTTTCCATAGAAAACCATAAGGTTCATAACCATGTTTCAGAAGAAATTTTTCATCACCAGTTAATTCAGTTGGTTTCCTTCTTGAAAAATCATGCTTCTTTCCCTTCTTCTCATTTGTTGGTGATTTTTGAGAATCATCAGACTTAACAGACTTTGTGTCTTGATTAGGAACAATCCTCAATGTTTGGATGTTTCTTTTCACTACACCCTCAGATTTTCTAGGAATGTTGTTTCTTTTGTCTTGAACAGTCCCATTCTTCTTTAGTTTCTCTTCACCTCTTTCAGCATTCTTCACATAGTCATCAACCTCTTACTCATTCTTGACAACTGTCTCCTTCTCACACACTTTTCCCTTTCCCAAATACTCATCATACTTTTGTTTGTAGAGTTCAAAGTTTTGACCAAAGTTTGTGTCATTGGGAATATGAAAGGGTTTGAAGTTGAACCTCTCATTACATGAATCAGTATGGTGTCCATATTCGTCACATTTTTTACACCATACTTTCCCTTTGATTTTTTCATGAGAATTCCCCTTTTTAAATCTCTTACTTGGTCTAGGTGGTTTAACACCAAGTGTTTTCTGATTCTTCAAACTGTCAAAGTCAATTGAAAAAGGCACAAACTCTTCAATCTTTATGTCTTGTCTTTCAGTCTTGGTTTTCACAAAAATGATTTTCTTCAAACTCAATGGCTCTTCATCTAGGTTTCCCTTGTGTCTTGACTGTCTTTTCTCATACTCCTCCATGGTTTCAACTTCTCCAATGTCAAACACTTCATGGCTAGAGAAAACATTCTATACTGGAATGAAATTGTCACACTCAACTGTTTTAGTGGCCCTTTTCTTGTTATTCTCACTTAACCTTTTCAACAGAGTTTTGCTTGGTGGTCTAACAACATTGTAACTTATTTTTGGCCTTTCACATATGTCAAAAGACACATGTTCTCTTCTCATTATTTCATTGTTCTTGATCATCTTTGGAGTCAATTTGGGTAGTTCAGGTAGTTTGTCTATTAATTCAGCTTTCTTCTGTCTCCTACCCTTTCCGCTGCTTGGATTTGTTCATCTGAGATTTGATCACTAGTATCACTCAGATCATCTTGGTTCAAATCTTCTTCATTAAAGTCATATTCAGACACTTTCACTCCAATTGACTTATCATCCCTTACTTCCTCTTTCACAACAAACTCTCCTTCTTCATTTACTTCAACCATTTTGTAGTTGTCAATGAATTCTTCCTTATCTTGAAAAACTTCTCTGAATTAATTGAGATATGTCTCTCTTTTCTCTTTGTCAACTTTGAGAGTGTAGTTGTTGTTGAATGGTGGAGGAACAACTTTGTATTTATCTTCTTCTTTTATCTTGTTCATAATACCACAAATGTTTCCTGTAGACACCAAGTTCTTTAGAAACTCATTCTCAACTTGTAACTTGGTATTCTACACCTTCTCTTCAACAATCATTTTCTGTAAGCCATCTATCTCAGTTACATATATTTGCTGAGTTCTATAGCTACTCACACAATCATCTTCCAAGCTTCTGATCTTCTCTTCATAAATTTTATCACTTATTTGGTACCCATTAATTATGCTTTGTTTTCTGAAGCACTCACCCTCTAGCTTGCCTACTTTTACAGTTAAAGCATTAATAGTTTCATGTAAATTAGTTGTAGAGGTTGAGTGTACATGAGATGATGATTTTCCAGCCTCACTTTCCTCTACAGCCATCAATGCAACATTTGCTTTGGTGATATCATCTGCATGGTTACTCCAATAAAAATCCCCCTCTTGTTGTGCAACAAGAGCTACATTCCCTTGATTTCTGGGTAGATTTTGGTTGTTTTTATTGGGGTTGTTTGGAACATTTGGAGGGTTTTGGTTGTTTCTTTGATAATTCTGGTTTTGGGTCACAACTTTTTGATTGTTCATTTGAGGCTGTTGGTAGTTGTTAAAATTGGGGTTGTAGTTGTTTCTTGGTTGATTTTGCTGATACTGAAACTGATTTCTTGGCTGTTGGTTCTGATATTGGTTCACTTGAAAGTTTCTAGGCTGGTTGCATTCTCTAGAAAAGTGTCCAGGTTGCTGGCAATTGTAGCAGATTTCCTTAGACTTATCAAATCCAATCCTCTCATTTGGACCAAATACTAGAGATCTTCCAATCCTGTTGAACAGCCTCTTGCTTCTAAGAGCTAGCATTGCAACTTGCCACTTCAGATCCATGTCTTCAAGATCATCAGCAGCAATTTGTTCCAAATCATCTTGAATGACACTTGTGTGGATCATGTTTTTGGCTACAAATGCATTGTAGGACTCAGTTAACATGTAGAACAATGCTTGTGTTTCACTCCCTTGACCACTGTTTCCGCTAACATAAGGTAAATGTCCACTTGCCATTGAGGCAGAATCATTGTCATCTAAAAGTTAGAAATTAAACCATGATTGGTTTCCTTGGTTACTTGTACTCCCACCAATAAATGCTTTTGGTGTGTCAACACCATGCTCATTAGGTTCTTCTATGATAGGGATCTGTTGTTGGTTTTTGGTTGACACGTTTCCCATAGGTGCAATGAGTGCATTGGCACCTGGAAACATGGCTTCTTTTCCTTTATCATTTCATTTTTAATCATTTCTATTTCAACAGCTTGTAGGAAGCAAATCACATCATCTAGCTTGAGTCTTTCAAAGTTTGGCTTCTGAATAATGAACTTACTAGTTGTGTACCATTCTTTGGGCAAAGATGATAGCAGTCTAGTGTTCAAGTCAGAGTCTGTCATCACATAATAAGTGGAATCGAGATCATTCACAATTGTTAGAAACCTATCAATAATTGATTTCAGCCTTTCCCCATCCTTATACTTGAACCTCTCAAGTTGTTGCTTGAGTCTTTGCTTCTTGATGTTCTTCAGCCCAGTGTTGCCCTCAAACATCTCAAGTATTGCATCATACATAGCCTTGGCTGTTGTATGATGTGCCACTTTTATGAGAATATCCCAAGACAGACCCAATTTGATCATTGCAAGAGCTCTTTCATCAATTTTTCTCATTATATCACCCCACGGTTTGGTTAGGATTTACACCTTCAGGAACATATGGACCTTTTTTAATTGAGTTCCATATATCCACGTCATTATAACACACTGCAGCCTCAAACAACACTTTCCACTTGATGAAATTCTCCTGCCCATATAGTCTTGGAATTTTGTTAGTTGATACTTCTTGCTCTTCAAAACCAGACATATTTTTGGTATTTTATAAAATGATTTCAAATTAAAACAAAGAAAAGCTTAAACATATTAAAAACTTAAATTTGAAAAATCAATCAGATCTGAGAGAGAACTTCTTCAGATCTGATGTATCTGATTTGATTGGAGCAAGACCGAATAATAAAAATTCAAGCTCTAAGTAAAACAAGTAAAAGAAGAAACCAAAAATTGCAGATCTTGAAGAATGAAGGAAGAACAGAGTTGCTGACGTCAGTATTCAATGGAACAATACTCAGCTCACGTCATTCTTCATCTTCAAATAATCAGCAATAAGCAGCAAATCTTCACCCAAACAGCTACAAACAAGCTCTGATACCACTTGCCGATCCCGTACTGATCACTCAACTCACAATAAATGTCACAACCCACACAAAAAATGTGTCGACAAGAAGGTTGATGACGTTGCTATTTTTGGTAAGATTAGTTATTTGTTAACGGCGGAATCACTAACAAACACTATTTGTTGCTAAAAGATATAAAGGTAACAAACACAAACAATCACTCAAAAGATTTCCATTTTTAGAAGGTTTTCATACAAATGTAAATCGATTAGGGTTTCTTGTAAGGAATGTTTTATCCGTATAATCTTAGGACAACCGTCACACTCAAATCAGGAATATTCTATTATTGTCTGAAAAGTGTAAAGTGGCAAAATCCGTGGTAGGCGTGCCCAAAATTATTCTATTTATAGGCCTGCCACCACCTGACAGCTGTCCTGCCTTCTAGAAACCATAATGATTGGTACATAATCAAATTACATATTCAAAAACATACTAAGTGTTAAAACAGGTTTTCCGGGTAGGCTTTGTGCGTTTTGTCTTCTTCGAGTAGACCTGGTAACCTTGAAGTGTGCTGGTAAACAGTTCTCCGGGTAGACTTTACTTAGAGTATTTTCCTTAGAAAATACTCACCTAGCAGAATTCAATCTTCTTGACTATAGCAAACTTTGCCCGATATGATCTAACGAGCAAACTTCTTCTTCAGAGATCCTTTCATCCCTTTGTTAATGAATAACTTATTAGCACATCAAAGTGTGCTGGTAACACTATATCTTGCTCGGAGTTGAACCTTGACTGACGAAGTTCATAAGATAATTCTTTATCAACTTTCATCAAGCATACTCGGATCACTGTTTTATTAAAGAATACCTTGCTAGATCTTCCAAATACTAGGTTTCAACAGCTTGGTCAGCCAAAAGCTTACTCGGAAGCAAACCTTGCTTGGCTATGAAGAACAACCTGGCTATACATAGTGAACCCTGCTCGGATTGACACAAAAGAAGACTTCAAGAAGATAACCTTGCCTGAAAGACAAAATACCTAGCTAGGGCAAGTAAAGCCTTGCTGGGAGGTCCAAGTGTGCTCGGTTTCCATACTTAGCCATTTCTGAGGAGTGTTGAGAAGATTCAAATCTCCCTAAATCTTTCTTGAGTCATTTCAACTCAAATCTTTGACTCAACAAATTATGCCCTGAAGACACCCCGGGGCCCGTTCGAAATTTTGCCAGTATTGCCAAAGGGGTATGTTCATCGAGCCGGAGAAAAAACTGAGTATGGGTCGAACCACCGAATCAGATTAGAAATTCAGTCTTTGAGACTTTCATAAAATATTTTGTACACATACGAAAGAATCGGATCAATAATTATGCCCTGACACCACCCCGGGGCCCGTTCGAAATTTTGCCAGTATTGCCAAAGGGGTATGTTCACCAAGCCGGAGAAAAAACTGAGTATGGGTCGAACCAATGAATCAGATCAGAATTTCGGTCTCGGAGACTTCCATTCAATATTTTAAACACATACGAAAGAATTGGATCAATATTTAAGCCCGGACGCCACCCCGCGGCCCTTTCGAAATTTTGCCAGTATTGACAAAGGGGTATGTTCACCGAGCCGGAGAAAAAACTGAGTATGGGTCGAACCACTGAATCGGAACAGAGATTCGGTCTTGGAGACTTTCATAAATTATTTAATACACATACGAAAGAATCAGATCAATTATTATGCCCTGACGCCACCCCGGGGCCCGTTCGAGATTTTGCTAGTATTGCCAAAGGGGTATGTTCACCGAGCAGGAGAAAAAAATGAGTATGGGTCCAACCACTGAATCGGATCAGAAATTCGGTCTAGGAGACTTCCATACATTATTTTATAAATATACGAAAGAATCGGATCAATAATTATGCCCTGACGCCACCCCGGGGCCCATTCGAAATTTTGCCAGTATTGCCAAAGGGGTATGTTCACCGAGCCGGAGAAGAAATTGAGTATGGGTCGAACCATTGAATAGAATCAGAAATTCAGTCTTGGAGACTTCCACACAATATTTTATACACATACAAAAGAATCAGATCAATAAATATGGCCTGACGCCACCCCGGGGCCCGTTCGAAATTTTGCTAGTATTGCCAAAAGAGTATGTTCACCGCACCGGAGAAAAAAACTGAGTATGGGTCAAACCACTGAATTGGATCATAGATTCAGACTTGGGACTTCCATACTATATCTTTTACACATACGAAATAATCGGATCAATAATTATGCCCTGACGCCACCCTGGGGCCCGTTCAAAATTTTGCCAATATTGCCAAATGGGTAGGTTTACCGAGCCGGAGAAAAAACTGAGTAAGGGTCGAACCACTGAATCGGATCAGAAGTTCGGTCTTGGAGACTTCCATACAGTATTTTATAAACATACGATAGAATCGGATCAATAATTATGCCCTAACGCCACCTTGGGGCCCGGTGAAATTTCGCTAGTATTGCCAAAGGGGTATGTTCATCGATCCGGAGAAAAAACTGAGTACGTGTCCAACCGCTGAATCGGATCGGAAATTCGGTCTTGGAGACTTACACACAATATTTTACACACATACGAAAGAATCATTTCAATAATTATGCCCTGACACCTCCCCGTGGCCCTTTCCAAATTTTGCCAGTATTCCCGAAGGTGTATGTTTACCGAGCCGGAGAAAAAACTGAGTATGGGTCGAACCACTAAATCGGATCAGAAATTCAGTCTTGGAGACTTCCATACAATATTTTATACACATACGAAAGATTCGGATCAATAATTATGCCCTGACGCCTCCCCTCTTTTGAAATTTTGCAAGTATTACCAAAATGGTATGTTCACCGAGCCGGAGAAAAAACTGAGTATGGGGCGAACCACTGAATCGGATCAGAGATTCGGTCTTGGAGACTTCCATACAATATTTTATACACATACGAAAAAATCGGATCAATAATTATGCCCTGACGCCACCCCGGGGCCCGTTCGAAATTTTGCCAGTATTGCCAACGGGGTATGTTCACCGAGCCGGAGAAAAAACGGAGTATGGGTCGAACCACTGGATCGGATCGGAAATTAGGTCTTGGAGACATCCATACAATATTTTATAAATATACGAAAGAATCGGATTAATAATTATGTCCTGACGCAACCCCGGGGACCGCTCGAAATTTTGCAAATATTGACAAAGGGGTATATTCACCGTGCCGGAGAAAAAACTGAGTATGGGTCGAACCACTGAATTGGATCAGGAATTCGGTCATGGAGACTTCCATACAATGTTTTATAAATATACGAAAGAATCAGATCAATATTATGCCCTAACGCCAGCCAAGGGCCCGTTCGAAATTTTGTTATAATGCCAAACAGGTATGTTCATCGAGCCGGAGAAAAATATGGGTCGAACCACTGAATCGGATCAGAAATTCGGTATTGGAGACTTCCATACAACATTTTATACGCATACGAAATAATCAGGTCAATAATTATGCCAGGACGCGTCCCTGGGGCCCGTTCGAAATTTTGCTAGTTTTCCCATAGGGGTATATTCACCAACACGGAGAATAAACTGAGTATGGGCCGAACCACTGAATCGGATCAGAGGTTCGGTCTTGGAGACTTTCATAAAATATTTTATACACATATGAAAGATTCAAATCAATAATTTTGCCCTGACGCCACTCCGCGGCCCTTTCGAAATTTTGCTAATATTGCCAAAGGGGTATGCTCACCGAGCCGGAGAAAAAACCGAGTATTGGTCGAACCACTGAATCGGTTCAGAAATTCGGTCTTCAAGACTTCCAAACAATATTTTATAAACATACGATAGAATCGGATGTATAATTATGCCCTGACGCCACTCCGCGACCCTTTCGAAATTTTGCCAGTATTGCCAAAGGGGTATGTTCACCGAGCCAGAGAAAAAACTGAGTAAGGGTCGAACCACTTAATCGGATCAGAAGTTCGGTCTTGGGGCCCGGTGAATCGGATCAATAATTATGCCCTATCGCCACCTTGGGGCCCTGTGAAATTTCGCTATTATTGCCAAAAGGGTATGTTCACCGATCCGGAGAAAAAACTGAGTATGGGTCCAACCACTGAATCGGATCGGAAATTCGGTCTTGGAGAGTTCCACACAATATTTTACACACATACTAAACAATCATATCAATTATTATGCCCTAGCGCCTCCCCGCGGCCCTTTCGAAATTTGGCCAGTATTCCTCGAAGGGGTATGTTTACCGAGCCGGAGAAAAAACTAAGTATGGGTCGAACCACTAAATCGGATCAGAGATTCAGTCTTGGAGACTTCCATACAAAATTTTATACACATACGAAAGATTCGAATCAATAATTATGCCCTGACGCTTCTCCGCGGCCCTTTTGAAATTTTGCCAGTATTGCCAAAGGGGTATATTCACCGAGCCGGAGAAAAAACTGAGTATGGGTCGAACCACTGGATCGTATCAGAAATTAGGTCTTGGAGACTTACATACAATATTTTATAAATATACGAAAGAATCAGAAAAATAATTATGCCCTGGCGCCACCCTGGGGCCCACTCGAAAATTTTCCATTATTGCCAAAGGGGTATATTCACCAAGCCGGAGAAAAAACTGAGTATGGGTCGAACCACTGAATCGAAAAAGAAATTTGGTCATGTAGATTTCCATACAATATTTTATAAATATACGAAAGAATCGGATCAATAATGATGCCCTGACGCCACCCAAAGGCCCGTTCCAAATTTTGCCAATATTGCCAAATGGGTATATTCACCGAGCCGGAGAAAAAACTGAGTATGGGTTGTACCCCTGATTCGGATCAGAAATTCGTTCATGCAAACTTCCATACAACATTTTATACAAATACGAAATAATCGGATCAATAATTATGCCCTGACGCGTCCATGGGCCCGTTCAAAATTTTGATAGATTTCCCAATGGGGTATGTTCATCGAGCCGGAGAAAAAGCAGATTATGGGCCGAACCACTGAATCGGATCAGAGTTTCAGTCTTGGAGACTTCCATTCAATATTTTATACACATACGTAAGATTCGAATCAATAATTATGCCCTGACGCCACCCCGCAGCCCTTTCGAAATTTCGCAAGTATTGCCAAAGGGGCATGTTCACCGAGCCGGAGAAAAAACTAAGTTTGGGTCGAACCACTGAATCGGATCAGAAATTCGGTCTTCCAGACTTCCATACAATATTTTATAAATATACGATAGAATAGGATGTATAATTATGCCCTGACGCCACCCCGCGACCCATTCGAAATTTTGCCAGTATTGCCAAAGGGGTATGTTCACCGAGCCGGAGAAAAAACTGAGTAAGGGTCGAACCACTGAATCGGATCAGAAGTTAGGTCTTGGAGACTTCCATACAGTATTTTATAAACATACGATAGAATCGGATAAATAATTATGCACTAACGCCACCTTGGGGCCGGTGAAATTTCGCTAGTACTGCCAAAGGGGTATGTTCACCGATCCAGAGAAAAAACTGAGTATGGGTCCAACCACTGAATCAGATCGGAAATTCGGTCTTAGAGACTTACACACAATATTATACACACATACGAATGAATGATATCAATAATTATGCCATGACGCCTCCCCGCGGTCCTTTCGAAATTTTGCCAGTATTCCCAAAGGGGTATGTTTACCGAGCCGGAGAAAAAACTGAGTATGGGTCGAACCACTAAATCGGATCAGAGATTCGGTCTTGGAGACTTCCTTACAATATTTTATACACATACGAAACAATCGGATCAATAATTATACCCTGACGCCATCCCGAGGCTCGTTCGAAATTTTACCAGTATTGCCAAAGGGGTATGTTCACCGAGCCGGAGAAAAAACTGAGTATGGGTATAACCACTAAATCGAATCAGAAGTTTGGTCTTGGAGACTTCCATACAGTATTTTATAAACATACGATAGGATCGGATTAATATTTATGCCCTAACGCCACCTTGGGGCCCACTCGAAAATTTTCCATTATTGCCAAAGGGGTATATTCACCGAGCCGGAGAAAAAACTGAGTATGGGTCGAAATACTGAATCGAAAAATAAATTTGGTCATGTAGACTTCCATACAATATTTTATAAATACACGAAAGAATCGGATCAATAATGATGCCCTGACGCCACCCAAGGGCCCGTTCGAAATTTTGCCAATATTGCCAAATGGGTATATTCACCGAGCCGGAGAAAAAACTGAGTATGGGTTGTACCCCTGATTCGGATCAGAAATTCGTTCATGCAGACTTCCATACAACATTTTATACAAATACGAAATAATCGGATCAATAATTATGCCCTGACGCGTCCATGGGGGCCGTTTGAAATTTTGCTAGTTTTCCCAAAGGGGTATGTTCATTGAGCCGCAGAAAAAGCAGAGTATGGGCCGAACCACTGAATCGGATCAGAGTTTCGGTCTTGGAGACTTCCATACAATATTTTATACACATACGTAAGATTCGAATCAATAATTATGCCCTGACGGCACCTCGCGGCCCTTTCAAAATTTTGCAAGTATTGCCAAAGGGGCAAGTTCACCGAGCCGGAGAAAAAACTGAGTTTGGGTCGAACCACTGAATCGGATCAGAAATTCGGTCTTCCAGACTTCCATACAATATTTTGTAAATATACGATAGAATCGGATGTATAATTATGCCCTGACGCCACCCCGCGGCCCTTTCGAAATTTTGCCAGTATTGCCAAAAGGGTATGTTCACCGAGCCGGAGAAAAAACTGAGTAAGGGTCAAACCACTGAATCGGATCAGAAGTTCGGTTTTGGAGACTTCCATACAGTATTTTATAAACATACGATAGAATCGGAGCAATAATTACGCCCTAACGCCACCTTGGGGCCCGGTGAAATTTCGCTAGTATTTCCAAAGGGGTATGTTCACCGATCCGAAGAAAAAATTGAGTATGGGTCCAACCACAGAATCGGATCAGAAATTCGGTCTTGGAGACTTCCACACAATATTTTACACACATACGAAAGAATCATATCAATAATTATGCCCTAACGCCTCCCCGCGGTCCTTTCGAAATTTTGCCAGTATTCCCAAGGGGTATGTTTACCGAGCCGGATAAAAAACTAAGTATGGGTCGAACCACTAAATCGGATCAGAGATTCGGTCTTGGAGACTTCCTTACAATATTTTATACACATACGAAACAATCGGGTCAACAATTATACCCTGACGCCATCCCGAGGCGCGTTCGAAATTTTGCCAGTATTGCCAAAGGGGTATCTTCACCGAGCCGGAGAAAAAACTGAGTATGGGTCGAACCACTGGATCGTATCAGAAGTTTGGTCTTGGAGACTTCCATACAGTATTTTATAAATATACGAAAGAATCAGATAAATAATTATGCCCTGGCGCCACCTCGGGTCCCACTCGAAAATTTTCCATTATTGCCAAAGGGGTATATTCACCGAGCCGGAGAAAAAACTAAGTATGGGTCGAACCACTGAATCGAAAAAGAAATTTGGTCATGTAGACTTCCATACAATATTTTATAAATATACGAAAGAATCGGATCAATAATGATGCCCTGACGCCACCCAAGGGCCCGTTCGAAATTTTGCCAATATTGCCAAATGGGTATATTCACCGAGCCAGAGAAAAAACTGAGTATGGGTTGTACCACTGATTCGGATCAGAAATTCGTTTATGCAGACTTCCATACAACATTTTATACACATACGAAATAATCGGATCAATAATTATGCCCTGACACGTCCATGAGACCCGTTCGAAATTTTGCTAGTTTTCCCAAAGGGGTATGTTCATCGAGCCGGAGAAAAAGCAGAGTATGGGCCGAACCACTGAATCGGATCAGAGTTTCGGTCTTGGAGACTTCCGTACAATATTTTATACACATACGTAAGATTCGAATCAATAATTATGCCCTGACGCCACCCCGCGGCCCTTTCGAAATTTTGCAAGTATTGCCAAAGGGGCATGTTCACCGAGCCGGAGAAAAAACGGAGTTTGGGTCGAACCACTGAATCGGATAAAAAATTCGGTCTTTAAGACTTCCATACAATATTTTATAAACATACGATAGAATCGGATGTGTAATTATGCCCTGAAGCCACCCCGCGGCCCTTTCGAAATTTTGCCAGTATTGCCAAAGGGGTATGTTCACCGAGCCGGAGAAAAAACTGAGTTTGGGTCGAACCACTGAATCGGATCAGAAGTTCGGTCTGGGAGAATTCCATACAGTATTTTATAAACATACGATAGAATCGGATCAATAATTATGCCCTGACGCCACCTTGGGGCCCGGTGAAATTTCGCTAGTATTGCCAAAGGGGTATGTTCACCGATCCGAAGAAAAAACTGAGTATGGGTCCAACCACTGAATCGGATCGGAAATTCGGTCTTGGAGACTTCCGCACAATATTTTACACACATACGAAAGAATCATATCAATAATTATGCTCTAACGCCTCCCCGCGGTCGTTTAGAAATTTTGCTAGTATTCCCAAAGAGGTATGTTTACCGAGCCAGAGAAAAAACTGAGTATGGGTCGAACCACTAAATCGGATCAGAGATTCGGTCTTGGAGACTTCCATACAATATTTTATACACATACGAAACAATAAGATCAATAATTATACCCTGACGCCATCCCGAGGCGCGTTCGGAATTTTGCCAGTATTGCCAAAGGGGTATGTTCACCGAGCCGGAGAAAAAACTGAGTATGGGTCGAACCACTGGATCGTATCAGAAATTAGGTCTTGGAGACTTCCATACAATATTTTATAAATATACGAAAGAATCAGATAAATAATTATGCACTGGCGCCACCACGGGTCCTACTCGAAAATTTTCCATTATTGCCAAAGGGGTATATTCACCGAGCCGGAGAAAAAACTAAGTATGGGTCGAACCACTGAATCGAAAAAGAAATTTGGTCATCTAGACTTCCATACAATATTTTATAAATATACGAAAGAATCGGATCAATAATGATGCCCTGACGCCACCCAAGGGCCGGTTCGAAATTTTGCTAATATTGCCAAACGGGTATATTCACCGAGCCAGAGAAAAAACTGAGTATCGGTTGTACCACTGATTCGGATCAGAAATTCGTTTATGCTGACTTCCATACAACATTTTATACACATACGAAATAATCGGATCAATAATTACGCCCTGACGCGTCTATGAGGCCCGTTCGAAATTTTGCTAGTTTTCCCAAAGGTGTATGTTCATCGAGCCGGAGAAAAAGCAGAGTATGGGCCGAACCACTGAATTGGATCAGAGTTTCGGTCTTGGAGACTTCCATACAATATTTTATACACATACGTAAGATTCGAATCAATAAATATGCGCTGACGCCACCTCGCGGCCCTTTCGAAAATTTTCAAGTATTGCCAAAGGGGATTGTTCAGCGAGCCGGAGAAAAAACTGAGTTTGGGTCGAACCACTGAATCGGATAAAAAATTCGGTCTTCAAGACTTCAATACAATATTTTATAAACATACGATAGAATCGGATGTATAATTATGCCCTGACGCCACCCCGCGGCCCTTTCGAAATTTTGCCAGTATTGCCAAAGGGGTATGTTCACCGAGCCGGAGAAAAAACTGAGTAAGGGTCGAACCACTGAATCGGATCAGAAGTTCGGTCTGGGAGACTTCCATACAGTATTTAATAAACATACGATAGAATCGGATCAATAATTATGCCCTAACGCCACCTTGGGAGTCCGGTGAAATTTCGCTAGTATTGCCAAAGGGGTATGTTCACCGATTCGGAGAAAAAACTGAGTATGGGTCCAACCACTGAATCGGATCGGAAATTCGGTCTTGGAGACTTCCACACAATATTTTACACACATACGAAAGAATCATATCAATAATTATGCTCTAACGCCTCCCCGCGGTCGTTTAGAGATTTTGCTAGTATTCCCAAAGAGGTATGTTTACCGAGCCGGAGAAAAAACTGAGTATGGGTCGAACCACTAAATCGGATCAGAGATTCGGTCTTGGAGACTTACATACAATATTTTATACACATACGAAACAATCGGATCATTAATTATACCCTGACGCCATCCCGAGGCGCGTTCGAAATTTTGCCAGTATTGCCAAAGGGGTATGTTTACCTTGACGGAGTAAAAACAAATTATGGGTCGAACCACTGGATCGTATCAGAAATTAGGTCTTGGAAACTTCCATACAATATTTTATAAATATACGAAAGAATCAGATAAATAATTATGCCCTGGCGCCACCACGGGTCCTACTCGAAAATTTTCCTATATTGCCAAAGGGGTATATTCACCGAGCCGGAGAAAAAACTGAGTATGGGTCGAACCACTGAATCGAAAAAGAAATTTGGTCATGTAGACTTCCATACAATATTTTATAAATATACGAAAGAATCGGATCAATAATGATGCCCTGACGCCAACCAAGGGCCCGTTCGAAATTTTGCCAATATTGCCAAACGGGTATATTCACCGAGCCAGAGAAAAAACTGAGTATGGGTTGTACCACTGATTCGGATCAGAAATTCGTTTATGCAGACTTCCATACAACATTTTATACACATACGAAATAATCGGATCAATAATTATGCCCTGACACGTCCATGAGACTCGTTCGAAATTTTGCTAGTTTTTCCAAAGGGGTATGTTCATCGAGCCGGAGAAAAAGCAGAGTATGGGCCGAACCACAGAATCGGATCAGAGTTTCGGTCTTGGAGACTTCCGTACAATATTTTATACACATACGTAAGATTCGAATCAATAATTATGCCCTGACGCCACCCCGAGGCCCTTTCGAAATTTTGCAAGTATTGCCAAAGGGGCATGTTCACCGAGCCGGAGAAAAAACGGAGTTTGGTTCGAACCACTGAATCGGATAAAAAATTCGGTCTTCAAGACTTCCATACAATATTTTATAAACATACGATAGAATCGGATGTGTAATTATGCCCGGAAGCCACCCCGCGGCCCTTTCGAAATTTTGCCAGTATTGCCAAAGGGGTATGTTCACCGAGCCGGAGAAAAACCTGAGTAAGGATCGAACCACTAAATCAGATCAGAAGTTCGGTCTGGGAGACTTCCATACAGTATTTTATAAACATACGATAGAATCGGATCAATAATTATGCCCTGACGCCACCATGGGGCCCGGTGAAATTTCGCTAGTATTGCCAAAGGGGTATGTTCACCGATCCGGAGAAAAAACTGAGTATGGGTCCAACCACTGAATCGGATCGGAAATTCGGTCTTGGAGACTTCCACACAATATTTTACACACATACGAAAGAATCATATCAATAATTATGCCCTAACGCCTCCCCGCGGTCCTTTCGAAATTTTGCCAGTATTCCCAAAGGGGTATGTTTACCGAGCCGGAGAAAAAACTGATTATGGGTCGAACCACTAAATCGGATCAGAGATTCGGTCTTGGAGACTTACATACAATATTTTATACACATACGAAACAATCGGATCATTAATTATACCCTGACGCCATCCCGAGGCGCGTTCGAAATTTTGCCAGTATTGCCAAAGGGGTATGTTCACCGAGACGGAGAAAAAACTGAGTATGGGTCGAACCATTGGATCGTATCAGAAATTAGGTCTTGGAAACTTCCATACAATATTTTATAAATATACGAAAGAATCAGATAAATAATTATGCCCGGGCGCCAACCCGGGGCCCACTCGAAAATTTTCCTATATTGCCAAAGGGGTATATTCACCGAGCCGGAGAAAAAACTGAGTATGGGTCGAACCACTGAATCGAAAAAAAAATTTGGTCATGTAGACTTCCAAAAAATATTTTATAAATATACGAAAGAATCGGATCAATAATGATGCCCTGACGCCACCCAAGGGCCCGTTCGAAATTTTGCCAATATTGCCAAATGGGTATATTCACCGAACCGGAGAAAAAACTGAGTATGGGTTGTACCACTGATTCGGATCCGAAATTCGTTCATGCAGACTTTAATACAACATTTTATACACATACAAAATAATCGGATCAATAAATATGCCCTGACGCGTCCATGGGGTCCGTTCGAAATTTTGCTAGTTTTCCTAAAGGGGTATGTTTATCTAGCCGGAGAAAAAGCAGAGTATGGGCCGAACCACTGAATCGGATCAGAGTTTCGGTCTTGGAGACTTCCGTACAATATTTTATACACATACTAAATAATCAGATCAATAATTATGTCAGGACGCGTCCCTGGGTCGCGTTCGAAATTTTGTTAGTTTTCCCGTAGGGGTATGTTTACCGAGCCGAAGAAAAAACTGAGTATGAGCCGAACCACTGAATCGGATCAGAGGTTCGGTCTTGGAGACTTCCATAAAATATTTTATAAACATATGAAAGATTCGAATCAATAATTATGCCCTGACGCCACCCCGCGGCCCTTTCGAAATTTTGCAAGTATTGCCAAAGGGGTATGTTCACCGAGCCGGAGAAAAAACTGAGTTTGGGTTGAACCATTGAAACGGATCAGAAATTCAGTTTTCAAGACTTCCATACAATATTTTATAAACATACGATAGAATCGGATGTATAATTATGCCCTGACGCCACCCCGCGGCCCTTTCGAAATTTTGCTAGTATTGCCAAATGGTGTTCACCGAGCCGGAGAAAAAACTGAGTATGGGTCGAACCACTAAATTGAATAAGAAATTCGGTCTTGGAGACTTACATACAATATTATATAAATATACGAAAGAATCGGATCAATAATGATGCCATGACGACACCCAAGGGCCCGCTCGAAATTTTGCCAATATTGCCAAAGGGGTATATTCACCGAGCCGGAAAAAAAACTGAGTATTGGTTGAACCACTGAATCGGATCAGAAATTCGGTCATAGAGAGTTCCATACAATATTTAATAAATATACGAAAGAATCGGATCAATAATTATGCCTTGACGCCACCCAAGGGCCCGTTCGAAATTTTGCCAGTATTGCCACACCGAGCCGGAAAAAAACCCGAGTATGGCTCGAACAACTTAATCGGATCAGAAATTCGGTATTGGAGACTTCCATACATCATTTTATACACATACGAAATAATCGAATCAATAATTATGCCCTTACGCATCCTGGGGCCCGTTCGAAATTTTGTCTGTTTTCCCAAAGGGATATGATCACCGAGCCGGTGAAGAAGCTGAGTTTGGGCCGACCAATTAAATTAGATCAAGTTTCGGTCTTGGAGACTTCCATACACTATTTTATACACATACGAAAGAATCGAATCAATAGTTATGCCCTGACGCCACCCCGGGGCCCGTTCGAAATTATGTTATAATGCCAAAGGGGTATACTCACCGAGCCAGAAAAAAAACCGAGTATGGGTCGAACCACTGAATTGGATCAGAGATTCGGTCTTGGAGACTTCCATACAATATTTTATACACATACGAAACGATCGGATCAATAATTATACCCTGACGCCATCCCGAGGCCCGTTCGAAATTTTGTCAGTATTGCCAAAGGGGTATGTTCACCGAGCCGGTAAAAAAACTGAGTATGGGTCGAACCACTTGATCGTATCAGGAATTAGGTCTTGGAGACTTCCATACAATATTTTATAAATATACGAAAGAATCAGAGCAATAATTATGTCCTGGCGCCACCCCGGGGCCACTCGAAATTTTGCCATTGTTGCCAAAGGGGTATATTCACCGAGCCGGAGAAAAAAATAAGTATGGGTCGAACCACTGAATCGAAAAAGAAATTTGGTCATGTAGACTTCCATACAATATTTAATAAATATACGAAAGAATCGAATCAATAATTATGCCTTGACGCCACCCAAGGGCCCGTTCGAAATTTTGCCAGTATTGCCAAATGGGTATGTTCACCGAGCTGGAAAAAAAACCGAGTATATCTCGAACCACTGAATCGGATCAGAAATTCGGTATTGGAGACTTCCATACATCATTTTATACACATACGAAATAATCGGATCAATAATAATGCCCTTACGCATCCTGGGCCCGTTTGAAATTTTGTCAGTTCTCCCAAAGGGGTATGTTCACCGAGCCGGAGAAGAAGCTGAGTATGGGCCGAGCAACTAAAATAGATCAAGTTTCGGTCTTGGAGATTTCCATACAATATTTTATACACATACGAAAGAATCGAATCATTAGTTATGTCCAGACGCCACCCCGGGGCCGTTCGAAATTATGTTATAATGCCAAAGGGGTATGCTCACCGAGCCGGAAAAAACCGAGTATGGGTCGAACCACTGAATCGGATCAGAGATTCGGTCTTGGAGACTTCCATACAATATTTTATACACATACGAAACGATCGGATCAATAATTATACCCTGACGCCATCCCGAGGCCCGTTCGAAATTTTTCCAGTATTGCCAAAGGGGTATGTTCACCGAGCCGGAGAAAAAACTGAGTATGGGTCGAACCACTGGATCGTATCAGAAATTAGGTCTTGGAGACTTCCATACAATATTTTATATATATACGAAAGAATCAGATTAATAATTATGTCCTGGCTCCACCCAGGGCCCACTCGAAATTTTACCATTATTGCCAAAGGGGTATATTAACCGAGCCGGAGAAAAAACTGAGTATGGGTCGAACCACTAAATCGGATCAGAGATTCGGTCTTGGAGAGTTCCATACAATATTTAATTAATATACGAATGAATCGGATCAATAATTATGCCTTGACGCCACCCAAGGGCCCGTTCGAAATTTTGCCAGTATTGCCAAATGGGTATGTTCACCGAGCCGGAAAAAACCCGAGTATGGCTCGAACCACTGAATCGGATCAGAAATTCGGTATTGGAGACTTCCATACATCATTTTATACACATACGAAATAATCGGATCAATAATAATGCCCTTACGCATCCTGGGCCCGTTCGAAATTTTGTTAATTTTCCCAAAGGGGTATGTTCACCGAGCCGGAGAAGAAGCTGAGTATGGGCCGAGCAACTAAAATAGATCAAGTTTCGGTCTTGGAGATTTCCATACAATATTTTATACACATACGAAAGAATCGAATCAATAGTTATGCCCTGACGCCACCCCGGGGCCCGTTCGAAATTATGTTATAATGCCAAAGGGATATGCTCACCAAGCCAAAAAAAAACCGAGTATGGGTCGAATCACTGAATCGGACCAGAGATTCTGTCTTGGAGACTTCCATACAATATTTATACACATACGAAACGATCGGATCAATAATTATACCCTGACGCCATCCCGAGGCCCGTTCGAAATTTTTCCAGTATTGCCAAAGGGGTATGTTCACCGAGCCGGAGAAAAAACTGAGTATGGGTCTAACCACTGGATCGTATCAGAAATTAGGTCTTGGAGACTTCAATACAATATTTTATATATATACGAAAGAATCAGATCAATAATTATGTCCTGGCTCCACCCCGGGGCCCACTCGAAATTTTGCCATTATTGCCAAAGGGGTATATTCACCGAGCCGGAGAAAAAGCTGAGTATGGGTCGAACCACTAAATCGGATCAGAGATTCGGTCTTGGAGAGTTCCATACAAAATTTAATTAATATACGAATGAATCGGATCAATAATTATGCATTGACACCACCCAAGGGCCCGTTCGAAATTTTGCTAGTATTGCCAAATGGGTATGTTGACCGAGCCGGAAAAAACCGAGTATGGCTCGAACCACTGAATCGGATCAGAAATTCGGTATTGGAGACTTCCATACATTATTTTATACACATACGAAAAAATCGGATCAATAATTATGCCTTTACGCATCTTGGGCCCGTTCGAAATTTTGTCAGGTTTCCCAAAGGGGTATGTTCACCGAGCCGGAGAAGAAGCTGAGTATGGGCCGACCAACTAAAATAGATCAAGTTTCGGTCTTGAGACTTCCATACAATATTTTATACATATACGAAAGAATCGAATCAATAGTTATGCCCTGACGCCACCCCGAGGCCCGTTCGAAATTATATTATAATGCCAAAGGGATACGCTCACCGAGCAGGAAAAAAAACCGAGTATGGGTCGAACCACTGAATCGGATCAAAGATTCGGTCTTGGAGACTTCCATACAATATTTTATACACATACGAAACGATCGGATCAATAATTATACCCTGACGCCATCCCGAGGCCCGTTCGAAATTTTGCCAGTATTGCCAAAGGGGTATGTTCACCGAGACGGTAAAAAAACTGAGTATGGGTCGAACCACTGGATCGTATCAGAAATTAGGTCTTAGAGACTTCCATACAATATTTTATATATATACGAAAGAATCAGATCAATAATTATGTCCTGGCTCCACCCCGGGGCCCACTCGAAATTTTACCATTATTGCCAAAGGGGTATATTCACCGAGCCGGAGAAAAAACTGAGTATGGGTCGAACCACTAAATCGGATCAGAGATTCGGTCTTGGAGAGTTCCATACAATATTTAATTAATATACGAATGAATCGGATCAATAATTATGCCTTGACGCCACCCAAGGGCCCGTTCGAAATTTTGCTAGTATTGCCAAAAGAGTATGTTGACCGAGCCGGAAATAAACCGAGTATGGCTCGAACCACTAAATCGGATCAGAAATTCGGTATTGGAGACTTCCATACATCATTTTATGCACATACGAAAAAATCGGATCAATAATTATGCCCTTACGCATCCTGGGCCCGTTCGAAATTTTGTCAGTTTTCCCAAAGGGGTATGTTCACCGAGCCGGAGAAGAAGCTGAGTATGAGCCGACCAACTAAAATAGATCAAGTTTCGGTCTTGAGACTTCCATACAATATTTTTTACACATACGAAAGAATCGAATCAATAGTTATGCCCTGACGCCACCCCGGGCCCGTTCGAAATTATGTTATAATGCCAAAGGGGTATGCTCACCGAGCCGGAAAAAACCTAGTATGGGTCGGACCACTGAATCGGATCAGAGATTCGGTCTTGGAGACTTCCATACAATATTTTATACACATACGAAACGAACGGATCAATAATTATACCCTGACGCCATCCCGAGGCCCGTTAGAAATTTTGTCAGTATTGCCAAAGGGGTATGTACACCGAGCCGGAGAAAAAACTGAGTATGGGTAGAACCACTGGATCGTATCAGAACTTAAGTCTTGGAGACTTCCATACAATATTTTATAAATATACGAAAGAATCAGATCAATAATTAAGCCCTGGCGCCACCCCGGGGCCCACTCGAAATTTTGCCATTATTTCCAAATGGGTATATTCACCGAGCCGGGGAAAAAACTGAGTATTGGTTGAACCACTGAATCGGATCAGAAATTCGGTCATAGAGAGTTCCATAAAATATTTAATTAATATACGAATGAATCGGATCAATAATTATGCCTTGACGCCACCCAAGGGCCCGTTCGAAATTCTGCCAGTATTGCCAAACGGGTATTTTCACCGAGCCGGAAAAAAAACCGAGTATGGCTCGAACCACTGAATCGGATCAGAAATTCGGTATTGGAGACTTCCATACATCATTTTATACACATACGAAATAATCGGATCAATAATTATGCCCTTACGGATCCTGGGCCCGTTCGAAATTTTGTCAGTTTTCCCAAAGGGGTATGTTCACCGAGCCGGAGAAGAAGCTGAGTATGGGCCGACCAACTAAAATAGATCAAGTTTCGGTCTTGAGACTTCCATACAATATTTTTTACACATACGAAAGAATCGAATCAATAGTTATGCCCTGACGCCACCCCGGGGCCCGTTCGAAATTGTGTTATAATGCCAAAGGGGTATGCTCACCGAGCCGGAAAAAACCTAGTATGGGTCGGACCACTGAATCGGATCAGAGATTCGGTCTTGGAGACTTCCATACAATATTTTATACACATACGAAACGAACGGATCAATAATTATACCCTGACGCCATCCCGAGGCCCGTTAGAAATTTTGTCAGTATTGCCAAAGGGGTATGTACACCGAGCCGGAGAAAAAACTGAGTATGGGTAGAACCACTGGATCGTATCAGAACTTAAGTCTTGGAGACTTCCATACAATATTTTATAAATATACGAAAGAATCAGATCAATAATTAAGCCCTGGCGCCACCCCGGGGCCCACTCGAAATTTTGCCATTATTTCCAAATGGGTATATTCACCGAGCCGGGGAAAAAACTGAGTATTGGTTGAACCACTGAATCGGATCAGAAATTCGGTCATAGAGAGTTCCATAAAATATTTAATTAATATACGAATGAATCGGATCAATAATTATGCCTTGACGCCACCCAAGGGCCCGTTCGAAATTCTGCCAGTATTGCCAAACGGGTATTTTCACCGAGCCGGAAAAAAAACCGAGTATGGCTCGAACCACTGAATCGGATCAGAAATTCGGTATTGGAGACTTCCATACATCATTTTATACACATACGAAATAATCGGATCAATAATTATGCCCTTACGGATCCTGGGCCCGTTCGAAATTTTGTCAGTTTTCCCAAAGGGGTATGTTCACCGAGCCGGAGAAGAAGCTGAGTATGGGCCGACCAACTAAAATAGATCAAGTTTCGGTCTTGAGACTTCCATACAATATTTTTTACACATACGAAAGAATCGAATCAATAGTTATGCCCTGACGCCACCCCGGGGCCCGTTCGAAATTGTGTTATAATGCCAAAGGGGTATGCTCACCGAGCCGGAAAAAACCTAGTATGGGTCGGACCACTGAATCGGATCAGAGATTCGGTCTTGGAGACTTCCATACAATATTTTATACACATACGAAACGAACGGATCAATAATTATACCCTGACGCCATCCCGAGGCCCGTTAGAAATTTTGTCAGTATTGCCAAAGGGGTATGTACACCGAGCCGGAGAAAAAACTGAGTATGGGTAGAACCACTGGATCGTATCAGAACTTAAGTCTTGGAGACTTCCATACAATATTTTATAAATATACGAAAGAATCAGATCAATAATTAAGCCCTGGCGCCACCCCGGGGCCCACTCGAAATTTTGCCATTATTTCCAAATGGGTATATTCACCGAGCCGGGGAAAAAACTGAGTATTGGTTGAACCACTGAATCGGATCAGAAATTCGGTCATAGAGAGTTCCATAAAATATTTAATTAATATACGAATGAATCGGATCAATAATTATGCCTTGACGCCACCCAAGGGCCCGTTCGAAATTCTGCCAGTGTTGCCAAATGGGTATTTTCACCGAGCCGGAAAAAAAACCGAGTATGGCTCGAACCACTGAATCGGATCAGAAATTCGGTATTGGAGACTTCCATACATCATTTTATACACATACGAAATAATCGGATCAATAATTATGCCCTTACGGATCCTGGGCCCGTTCGAAATTTTGTCAGTTTTCCCAAAGGGGTATGTTCACCGAGCCGGAGAAGAAGCTGAGTATGGGCCGACCAACTAAAATAGATCAAGTTTCGGTCTTGAGACTTCCATACAATATTTTTTACACATACGAAAGAATCGAATCAATAGTTATGCCCTGACGCCACCCCGGGGCCCGTTCGAAATTGTGTTATAATGCCAAAGGGGTATGCTCACCGAGCCGGAAAAAACCTAGTATGGGTCGGACCACTGAATCGGATCAGAGATTCGGTCTTGGAGACTTCCATACAATATTTTATACACATACGAAACGAACGGATCAATAATTATACCCTGACGCCATCCCGAGGCCCGTTAGAAATTTTGTCAGTATTGCCAAAGGGGTATGTACACCGAGCCGGAGAAAAAACTGAGTATGGGTAGAACCACTGGATCGTATCAGAACTTAAGTCTTGGAGACTTCCATACAATATTTTATAAATATACGAAAGAATCAGATCAATAATTAAGCCCTGGCGCCACCCCGGGGCCCACTCGAAATTTTGCCATTATTTCCAAATGGGTATATTCACCGAGCCGGGGAAAAAACTGAGTATTGGTTGAACCACTGAATCGGATCAGAAATTCGGTCATAGAGAATTCCATACAATATTTAATAAAAATACGAAAGAATCGGATCAATAATTATGCCTTGACGCCACCCAAGGGCCCGTTCGAAATTCTGCCAGTATTGCCAAATGGGTATTTTCACCGAGCCGGAAAAAAAACCGAGTATGGCTCGAACCACTGAATCGGATCAGAAATTCGGTATTGGAGACTTCCATACATCATTTTATACACATACGAAATAATCGGATCAATAATTATGCCCTTACGGATCCTGGGCCCGTTCGAAATTTTGTCTGTTTTCTCAAAGGGGTATGTTCACCGAGCCGGAGAAGAAGCTGAGTATTGGCCGACCAACTAAAATAGATCAAGTTTCGGTCTTGAGACTTCCATACAATATTTTGTACACATACGAAAGAATCGAATCAATAGTTATGCCCTGACGCCACCCCGGGGCCCGTTCGAAATTATGTTATAATGCCAAAGGGGTATGCTCACCGAGCCGGAAAAAAACCTAGTATGGGTCGGACCACTGAATCGGATCAGAGATTCGGTCTTGGAGACTTCCATACAATATTTTATACACATACGAAACGATCGGATCAATAATTATACCCTGACGCCATCCCGAGGCCCGTTAGAAATTTTGTCAGTATTGCCAAAGGGGTATGTACACCGAGCCGGAGAAAAAACTGAGTATGGGTAGAACCACTGGATCGTATCAGAACTTAAGTCTTGGAGACTTCCATACAATATTTTATAAATATACGAAAGAATCAGATCAATAATTAAGCCCTGGCGCCACCCCGGGGCCCACTCGAAATTTTGCCATTATTTCCAAATGGGTATATTCACCGAGCCGGGGAAAAAACTGAGTATTGGTTGAACCACTGAATCGGATCAGAAATTCGGTCATAGAGAATTCCATACAATATTTAATAAAAATACGAAAGAATCGGATCAATAATTATGCCTTGACGCCACCCAAGGGCCCGTTCGAAATTCTGCCAGTATTGCCAAATGGGTATTTTCACCGAGCCGGAAAAAAAACCGAGTATGGCTCGAACCACTTAATCGGATCAGAAATTCGGTATTGGAGACTTCCATACATCATTTTATACACATACGAAATAATCGGATCAATAATTATGCCCTTACGGATCCTGGGCCCGTTCGAAATTTTGTCTGTTTTCTCAAAGGGGTATGTTCACCGAGCTGGAGAAGAAGCTGAGTATTGGCCGACCAACTAAAATAGATCAAGTTTCGGTCTTGAGACTTCCATACAATATTTTGTACACATACGAAAGAATCGAATCAATAGTTATGCCCTGACGCCACCCCGGGGCCCGTTCGAAATTATGTTATAATGCCAAAGGGGTATGCTCACCGAGCCGGAAAAAAACCTAGTATGGGTCGGACCACTGAATCGGATCAGAGATTCGGTCTTGGAGACTTCCATACAATATTTTATACACATATGAAACGATCGGATCAATAATTATACCCTGACGCCATCCCGAGGCCCGTTAGAAATTTTGTCAGTATTGCCAAAGGGGTATGTACACCGAGCCGGAGAAAAAACTGAGTATGGGTCGAACCACTGGATCGTATCAGAACTTAAGTCTTGGAGACTTCCATACAATATTTTATAAATATACGAAAGAATCAGATCAATAATTAATCCCTGGCGCCACCCCGGGGCCACTCGAAATTTTGCAATTATTGCCAAATGGGTATATTCACCGAGCCGGGGAAAAAACTGAATATTGGTTGAACCACTGAATCGGATCAGAAATTCGGTCATAGAGAATTCCATACAATATTTAATAAAAATACGAAAGAATCGGATCAATAATTATGCCTTTACGCCACCCAAGGGCCCGTTCGAAATTTTGCCAGTATTGCTAAATGGGTATGTTCACCGAGCCGGAAAAAAAACCGAGTATGGCTCGAACCACTGAATCGGATCTGAAATTCGGTATTGGAGACTTCCATACATCATTTTATACACATACGAAATAATCGGATCAATAATTATGCCCTTACGGATCCTGGGCCCGTTCGAAATTTTGTCAGTTTTCCCAAAGGGGTATGTTCACCGAGGCGGGGAAGAAGCTGAGTATGGGCCGACCAACTAAAATAGATCAAGTTTCGGTCTTGAGACTTCCATACAATATTTTATAAACATACGAAAGAATCGAATCAATAGTTATGCCCTGACGCCACCCCGGGGCCCATTCGAAAATATGTTATAATGCCAAAGGGGTATGCTCACCGAGCCAGAAAAAAAACCGATTATGGGTCGAACCACTGAATTGGATCAGAGATTCGGTCTTGGAGACTTCCATACAATATTTTATACACATACGAAACGATCGGATCAATAATTATACCCTGACGCAATCCCGAGGCCCGTTCGAAATTTTGCCAGTATTGCCAAAGGGGTATGTTCACCGAGCAGGAGAAAAAACTGAGTATGGGTCGAACCACTGGATCGTATCAGAAATTAAGTCTTGGAGACTTCCATACAATATTTTATAAATATACGAAAGAATTAGATCAATAATTATGCCCTGGCGCCACCCCGGGGCCCACTCGAAATTTTGCCATTATTGCCAAAGGGGTATATTCACCGAGCGGGAGAAAAAACTGAGTATGGGTCGAACCACTGAATCGAATAACAAATTTGGTCATGTAGACTTCCATACAATATTTTGTAAATATACGAAAGAATCGGAACAATAATGATGCCCTGACGCCACCCAAGGGCCCGTTTGAAAATTTTGCCAATATTGCCAAATGGGTATATTCACCGAGCAGAAGAAAAAATTGAGTATGGGTTATACCGCTGATTCGGATCAGAAATTCGTTCATGCAAACTTCCTTACAATATTTTATAAATATAAGAAAGAATCGGATCAATAATTATGCCTTGACGCCACCCAAGGGCCCGTTCGAAATTTTGCCAGTATTGCCAAAGGGGTATGTTCACCGGGCCGGAAAAAAAACTGAGTATGGGTTGAACCACTGAATCGGATCAGAAATTCGGTCTTGGAGACTTCCATACAACATTTTATAAACATACGAAATAATCGGATCAATAATTATGCCCTGACGCGTCTTGGGGCCCGTTCGAAATTTTGCTAGTTTTCCCAAAGGGGTATGTTCATCGAGCCGGAGAAAAAGCATAGTATGGGGCCGAACCACTGAATCGGATCAGAGTTTCGGTCTTGGAGAATTCCATACAATATTTTATACACATACGTAAGATTCGAATAAATAATTATGCCCTGACACCACCCGCTGCCCTTTAGAAATTTTACCAGTATTGCCTAAAGTGTATGTTTACCGAGCCAGAGAAAAATCTGAGTATGGGTCGAACCACTGAATCGGATTATAAATTCGGTCTTCAAGACTTCCATTCAATATTTTATAAACATACGATAGAATCGGATCAATAATTATGCGCTGACGCCACCCAGGGGCCCGGTTGAAATTTTGCCAGTATTGCCAAAGGGGTATGTTCACCGAGCCGGAGAAAAAACTGAGTATGGGTCGAACCACTGGATCGTATCAGAAATTAAGTCTTGGAGACTTCCATACAATATTTTATAAATATACGAAAGAATCAGATCAATAATTATGCCCTGGCGCCACCCCGGGGCCCACTCGAAATTTTGCCGTTATTGCCAAAGGGGTATATTCACCGAGTGGGAGAAAAAACTGAGTATTGGTTGAACCACAGAATCGGATAAGAAATTCGGTCATAGAGAATTCCATACAATATTTAATAAAAATACGAAAGAATCGGATCAATAATTATGCCTTGACGCCACCCAAAGGCCCGTTCGAAATTTTGCCAGTATTGCCAAATGGGTATGTTCACCGAGCCGGAAAGAAAACCGAGTATGGCTCGAACCACTGAATCGGATCAGAAATTCAGTATTGGAAACTTCCATACATCATTTTATACACATACGAAATAATCGGATCAATAATTATGCCCTTACGGATCCTGGGCCCGTTCGAAATTTTGTCAGTTTTCCCAAAGGGGTATGTTCACCGAGCCGGAGAAGAAGCTGAGTATGCGCCGACCAACTAAAATAGATCAAGTTTCGGTCTTGAGACTTCCATACAATATTTTATACACATACGAAAGAATCGATTCAATAGTTATGCCCTGACGCCACCCTGGGGCCCGTTCGAAATTATGTTATAATGCCAAAGGGGTATGCTCACCGAGCCAGAAAAAAAACCGAGTATGGGTCGAACCACTGAATTGGATCAGAGATTCGGTCTTGGAGACTCCCATACATTATTTTATACACATACGAAACGATCGGATCAATAATTATACCCTGACGCAATCCCGAGGCCCGTTCGAAATTTTTCCAGTATTGCCAAAAGGGTATGTTCACCGAGCCGGAGAAAAAACTGAGTATGGGTCGAACCACTGGATCGTATCAGAAATTAAGTCTTGGAGACTTCCATACAATATTTTATAAATATACGAAAGAATCAGATCAATAATTATGCCCTGGCTCCACCCCGGGGCCCACTCGAAATTTTGTCATTATTGCCAAAGGGGTATATTTACCGAGCGGGAGAAAAAACTGAGTATGGGTCGAACCACTGAATCGTATAAGAAATTTGGTCATTTGGACTTCCATAAAATATTTTGTAAATATACGAAAGAATCGGATCAATAATGATGCCCTGACGCCACCCAAGGGCCCGTTTGAAAATTTTGCCAATATTGCCAAATGGGTATATTCACCGAGCCGAAGAAAAAATTGAGTATGGGTTGTACCGCTGATTCGGATCAGAAATTCGTTCATGCAAACTTCCTTACAATATTTTATAAATATAACAAAGAATCGGATCAATAATTATGCCTTGACGCCACCCAAGGGCCCGTTCGAAATTTTGCCAGTATTCCCAAAGGGGTATGTTCACCGGGCCGGAAAAAAAACTGAGTATGGGTTGAACCACTGAATCGGATCAGAAATTCGGTCTTGGAGACTTCCATACAACATTTTATACACATACGAAATAATCGGATCAATAATTATGCCCTGACGCGTCTTGGGGCCCGTTCGAAATTTTGCTAGTTTTCCCAAAGGGGTATGTTCATCGAGCCGGAGAAAAAGCATAGTATGGGGCCGAACCACTGACTCGGATCAGAGTTTCGGTCTTAGAGAATTCCATACAATATTTTATACACATACGTAAGATTCGAATAAATAATTATGCCCTGACACCACCCGCGGCCCTTTCGAAATTTTACCAGTATTGCCTAAAGTGTATTTTCACCGAGCCAGAGAAAAATCTGAGTATGGGTCGAACCACTGAATCGGATTATAAATTCGGTCTTCAAGACTCTCATACAATATTTTATAAACATAAGATAGAATCGGATCAATAATTTTGCTCTGACGCCACCTAGGGGCCCGGTTGAAATTTTGCCAGTATTGCCAAAGGGGTATGTTCACAGAGCCGGAGAAAAATCTGAGTATGGGTCGAAACACTAAATCGGATTAGAAACTCGGTCTTCAAGACTTCCATACAATATTTTATAAACATACGATAGAATCGGATCAATAATTATGCTCTAACGCCACCCAGAGGCCCGGTTGAAATTTTGCCAGTATTGCCAAAGGGGTATGTTCACAGAGCCGGAGAAAAATCTAAGTATGGTTCGAACCACTAAATCGGATTAAAAATTCGGTCTTCAAGACTTCCATACAATATTTTATAAACATACGATAGAATCCGATCAATAATTATGCCCTGACGTCACCCCAGGGCCCGTTCGAAATTTTAGCAGTATTGCCAAAGGGGTATGTTCACTGAGCCGGGGAAAAATTGAGTATGGGTCGAACAACTGTATCGGATCAGAAATTCGGTCTTCAAGACTTCCATACAATATTTTTTAAACATACTATAGAATCAGATGAATAATTATGCCCTGACGCCACTCCGGGGCCCGTTCGAAATTTTGCCAGTACTGCCAAAGCCTGGAGAAAATACTGAGTATGGTTCGAACCACTGAATCAGATCAGAAAGTCGGTCTTAGAGACTTCCATACAACATTTTATACACATACGAAATAATCGGATCAATATTTATGCCCTGACGCGTGCCCAGGGCCCGTTCGAAATTTTACCAGTATTCTCAAAGGGGTTTATTCACCGAGCCGAATAAAAAACTGAGTGTGGGTCGAACCACTGAATCATATAAGAGATTCGGTCTTGGAGACTTCTATAAAATATTTTATACACATACAAAAGATTCGAATCAATAATTATACACTGACGCCACCCCGCGGCTCTTTCGAAATTTTACAAGTATTGCCAATGGGGTATGTTCACCGAGCCGGAGATAAAACTGAGTATGGGTCGAACCACTGAGTCAGATCAGAAATTTGGTCTCGAGATTTCCATACAATATTTTATAAATATACGAAAGAATCGAATCAATAGTAATGCCCTGACGCCATCCCGGGGCCCGTTCAAATATTTGTTATAATGCCAAATGGGTATGTTCACCGAGCCGGAGAAAAACCCGAGTATGGGTCGAACCACTAAATCGAATCAGAGATTCGTTCTTGGAGACTTCCATACAATATTTTTTACACATACGAAAGAATCGGATCTATAATAATGCCCTTACACCACCCCGGGGCCCGTTCGAAATTTTTTCCAGTATTGCCAAAGGGGTATGTTCACCGAGACGAAGAAAAAACTGACTATGGGTCGAACCAGTGAATCGGATCAGAGATTCGGTCTTAGAGACTTCCATACAATATTTTATACACATCCGAAAGAAGCGGATCAATAATTATGCCCTGACACCACCCCGCGGCCCTTTCGAAATTTTGCCAGTATTGCCAAAAGGGGTATGTTCACCGAGCCATAGAAAAAACTGAGTATGGGTCGAACCATTGAATCGGATCAGAGATTAGGTCTTGGAGACTTTCATACAATATTTTTTACACATACGAAAGAATCGGATCAATAATTAAGCCCTAACATCACCCGCGGCCCTTTCGAAAATTTGCCAGTATTGCCATAGGGGTATGTTCACCGAGCCGGAGAAAAAACTGAGTAAGAGTCAAACCACTTAATTGGATCAGGAACTCGGTCTTGGAGACTTCCATACAATATTTTATACACATACGAAAGACTAGGCTCAATAATTATGCCCTAACGCCACCCCGGGGCCCGTGCGAAATTTTGCCAGTATTGCAAAAGGGGTGTTCACCGAGCCGGAGAAAAAACTGAGTATGGATCGAACCACTGAATCGGATCAGAGATTTGGTCTTGGAGTCTTCCATACAATATTTTTTACATATTCGAAAGAATTGGATCAATAATTAAGCCCTGTCGCCACCCCGCGGCCCTTTCGAAATTTTACCAGTATTGCCAAAAGGGTATGTTTACCGAGCCTGAGAAAAATCTGAGTATGGGTCGAACCACTGAATCGGATTAGAATTTCGGTCTTCAAGACTTCCATACAATATTTTATAAACATACGATAGAATCGGAACAATAATAATGCCCTATCGCCACCCAGGGGCCCGTTTGAAATTTTGCCAGTATTGCCAAAGGGGTATATTCACCGAGCCGAAGAAAAACCTGAGTATGGGTCGAACCACAGAATCGGATCAGAAAATCGGTCTTCAAGGCTTCCATACAATATTTTATAAACATACGATAGAATCGGATCAATAATTATGCCCTGACACCACCTCGGGGCCCGTTTGAAATTATGCCAGTATTGCCAAAGAGGTATGTTCACCGAGCCGAAGAAAAAACTTAGTATGGGTCGAACCACTGAACCGGATCAGAAATTCGGTCTTCAGGACTTCCATACAATATTTTATAAACATACGATAGAATCGGATCAATAAATATGCCCTGACGTCACCCCGGGTCCCGTTCGAAATTTTGCCAGTATTTCCAATGGGGTATGTTCACCGAGCCGGAGAAAATACTGAGTATTGGTCGAACTACTGAATCGAATCAGAAATTCGGTCTTGGAGACTTCCGTACAATATTTTATACACATACGAAAGAATCGGATTAATAATTATGCTTTAACGCCACCCCGGGGCCCTTTCGAAATTTTGCTAGTATTGCTAAAGAGGTATGTTCACCAAGCCGAAGAAAAAATTGAGTATGGGTCGAACCACTGAATCGGAACAGAAATTCGGTCTTTGAGACTTCCATACAATATTTTATACACATACGAAAGAATCGGATCAATAATTATGCCCTGACGCCACATCTGGGCCCGTTTGAAATTTTTCCAGTATTGCCAAAGAGGTATGTTCACCGAGCCGAAGAAAAAACTGAGTATGGGTCGAACCACTGAATCAGATCAAAAATTCCGTCTTCAAGACTTCCATTCAATATTTTATAAACATACGATAGAATCTGATCAATAATTATGCCCTGACGTCACCACGGGGCCCGTTCGAAATGTTAGCAGTATTGCCAAAGGGGTATGTTCTCCGAGACGGAAAAAAAACTGAGTATGGGTGGAACCACTGAATCGGATTAGAAATTCGGTTTTGGAGACCTCCATATAATATTTTATACACATACGAAAGAATCAGATCAATAATTATGCCCTGAAACCACCCCGGGGCTCGTTCAAAATTTTGCCAGTATTGCCAAAGGGGTATGTTCACCGAGCCGGGGAAAAAATTGAGTATGGGTCGAACCACTGAATTGGATCAGAAACTCAGTTTTGGAGACTTCCATACAAATAATTTATAAATATACGAAAGAATCGAATAAATAGTTATGCCATTACGCCACCCCGGGGCCCGTTCGCTATTATGCCAAAAGGGTATGTTCACAGAGCCGGAGAAAAAACTGAGTATGGGTAGAACCACTGAGTCGGATCAGAAATTCGGTCTTGGTAGAACCACTGAGTCGGATCAGAAAAAACTGAGTATGGGTAGAACCATTTCCATACATTATTTTACACACATACGAATAAATCGGATCAATAATTATGCCCTGACGCCACCCCGCGGCCCGCTCGAAATTTTGCCAGTATTGACAAAGGGGTATTTTCACCGAGCAGGAGAAAAACTGAGTATGGGTCGAACCACTGAATCGAATCAGAATTTCGGTCTTGGAGACTTCCATACAACATTTTATACACATAGAAAGAATCGGATCAATAATTATGCCCTGACGCCATCTCGCGTCCTGTTCGAAATTTTACCAGTATTTCCAAAGGGGTATATTCACCGATCCGGAGAAAAAACTGAGTATAGGTCGCACCACTGAATCGGATCAGAAATTCGGTATTCAAGACTTCCATACAATAATTATGCCCTGACGCCACACCACAGCCCGTCCAAAATTTTTCCAGTATTGCCCAAGGGGTAAGTTTACCGAGACGGAGAAAAAACTGAGTATAGTTTAAACCACTGAATCGGGTAAGAAATTCGGTCTTGGAGACTTCCATGCAATATTTTATAAACTTATGATTGAATCAGATCAATAATTATGCCCTGGCGCCACCTCGGGGCCCGTTTGAAATTTTGCCAGTATTGCCAAAGGGGTATGTTCACCAAGCCGGAGAAAAAACTAAGTATGGGTCAAACCACTTAATCAGATCAGAAATTCGGGCTTGAAGACTTCCATACAATATTTTATACACATATGAAAGAATCGGATCAATAATTATGCCCTAAAGTCACCCCGGGGCCCGTTCGAAATTTTTCCAGAATTGCCAAAGGGGCATGTTCACCGAGCCAGATAAAAAACTGAGTACGGGTCGAACCACTGAATCGGATCAGAAATTCGGTCTTCAAGACTTCCATACAATATTTTTTAAACATACGATAGAATCAGATCAATAATTATGCCCTGACGCCACCCCGCGGCTCGTTCGAAATTTTGCGAGTATTGCCAAAGGGGTATGCTCACCGAGCCGGAGAAAACATGAGTGTGGGTCAAACCACTAAATCTAATCAAAAATTCGGTCTTCAAGACTTCCATACCATATTTTATAATCATACGATAGATTCGGATCAATAATTATGCCCTGACGCCACTCCGCGGCCCGTTCGAAATTTTGCCAATATTGCCAAGAGGGTATGTTCACCGAGACGGAGAAAAAACTGAGTATGGGTCGAACCACTGAATCAGATCAGAAATTCAATCTTGAAGACTTCCATACAATACTTAATACACATACGAAAGAATCGGATCAATAATTATGCCCTGATGCCACCCCGCCGCCCGTTCGAAATTTTGCCAGTATTGCCAAAGGGGTATGTTCACCGAGCCGGAGAAAAAACTGAATATGAGTCGAACCACTGAATCGAATAAGAAATTCGTTCTTGGAGACTTCCATACAATATTTTATACACATACAAAAGAATCGGATCAATAATTATGCCCTGACGCCACCATGGGGCATGTTTGAAATTTTGCATGTATTGCCAAAGAGGTATGTTCACCGAGCCGGAGAAAAAACTGAGTATGGGTCGAACCACTAAATTGAATTAGAAATTCGGTCTTGGAGACTTCCATACAATATTTTATACACATACGAATAATTGGATCAATAATTATGCCCCGACGCCACCCCGGGGCCCGTTTGAAATTTTGCCCGCATTGCCAAAGGGGTATGTTCACCAAGACGGAGAAAAAACTGAGTATGGGTCGAACCACTGAATCGGATCAGAAATTCGCTCTTTAAGACTTCCATACAATATTTTATAAAACATACGATAGAATTTGATTAATAATTATGCCTTGAAGCCACCCCGCGGCCCGTTCGAAATTTTGCCAAGTATTGCCAAAGGGGTATGATCACCGAGCCGGAGGATAAACTGAGTATGGGTCGCACCACTGAATCGGATCAGAAATTCGGTATTCAAGACTTCCATACAATATTTTATAAACATACGATAGAATCGGATCAATAATTATGCCCTGACGCCACACCAAGGCCCGTCCAAAATTTTTCCAGTATTGCCCAAGGGGAATGTTTACTGAGACGGAGAAAAAACTGAGTATGGGTCGAACCACTGAATCAGATCAGAAATTCGGTCTTGTAGACTTCCATACAATATTTTATAAACGTACGATTGAATTAGATTAATAATTATGCCCTTGCGCCACCTTGGGGCCCGTTTGAAATTTTGCCAGTATTTCCAAAGGGGTATGTTCACCGAGCCGGTGAAAACCTGAGTTTGGGTCGAACCACTTAATCAGATCAGAAATTCGGTCTTGAAGACTTCCATACAATATTTTATAAACACACGATAGAATCGGATGAATAATTATGCCCTGACGCCACCCTGGGGCCCGTTCGAAATTTTTCCAGAATTGCCAAATGGGTATGTTCACCGAGCCGGAGAAAAAACTGAGTATGGGTCGAACCACTGAATCGGATCAGAAATTCGGTCTTCAAGACTTCCATGCAATATTTTATAAACATACGATAGAATCTGATCAATAATTATGCCCTGACGCCACCCCGCGACCCGTTCGAAATTTTGCGAGTATTGCCAAAGGGGTATGTTCACTGAGCCGGAGAAAAACTTGAGTATGGGTCAAACCACTAAATCTAATCAGAAATTCGGTCTTCAAGACCTCCATACCATATTTTATAATCATACGATAGAATCTGATCAATAATTAGGCCCTGACACCACCCCGCGACCCGTTCGAAATTTTGCGAGTATTGCCAAAGGGGTATGTTCACTGAGCCGGAGAAAAACTTGAGTATGGGTCAAACCACTAAATCTAATCAGAAATTCGGTTTTCAAGACTTCCATACCATATTTTATAATCATACGATAGAATCGGATCAATAATTATGCCCTGACGCCACCCCGCGGCCCGTTCGAAATTTTGCCAGTATTGCCAAAAGGGTATGTTCACCGAGACGGAGAAAAAACTTAGTATGGGTCGAACCACTGAATCAGATCAGAAATTCAATCTTGAAGACTTCCATACAATACTTAATACACATACGAAAGAATCGGATCAATAATTATGCCCTGACGCCACACCGCCGCCCGTTCGAAATTTTGCCAGTATTGCCAAAGGGGTATGTTCACCGAGACGGAGAAAAAACTGAATATGAGTCGAACCACTAATCAAATAAGAAATTCGGTCTTGGAGACTTCCATACAATATTTTATACACATACAAAAGAATCGAATCAATAATTATGCCTTGAAGCTACCCGGGGCATGCTTGAAATTTTGCGAGTATTGCCAAAGGGTTCACTGAGACAGAAAAAAAACTGAGTATGGATCGAACCACAGAATCAGATTAGAAATTTGGTCTTCAAGACTTCCATTCAATATTTTATACACATACGAAAGAATCGGATCAATAATTATGCTCTAAAACCACCCCGGGGCCCGTTTGAAATTTCGCCTGTATTTCCAAAGGGGTATGTTCATCGAGCCGGAGAAAAAACTGAGTATGAGTCGAACCACTGAATCGAATCAGAAATTCGGTCTTGAAGACTTCCATACAATATTATATAAACATACGATAGAATCAAATCAATATTTATGCCCTGACTCCATCCCAAGACCCGTTCGAAATTTTTCCAGTATTGCCAAAGGGGTATGTTCGCCGAGACAGAGAAAAAACTGAGTATGAGTCGAACCACTGAAACGAATCAGCAATTCGGTCTTGGAGACTTCCATATAATATTTTATGCACATACGAAAGAATCGGATCAATAATTTTGCCCTGAAGCCACCCCGGGGCCCGTTCAAAATTTTGCGAGTATTGCCAAAGGGGTATGTTCACCGAGCCGGAGAAAAACTTGAGTATGGGTCGAACCACTGAATCTGATCAGAAATTCGGTCTTCAAGACTTCCATTCAATCTTTTATAAACATATGATAGAATCGGATTAATAATTATGCCATGACGCCACCCCGCAGCCCGTTCGAAATTTTGCCAGTATTACCAAAAGGGTATGTTCACCGAGACGGAGAAAAAACTGAGTATGAGTCGAACCACTGAATCGGATCAGAAATTCGGTCTTGAAGACTTCCATACATTATTTTATACACATACGAAAGAATCGGATCAATAATTATGCCCTGAAGCCACCCTGGTGCCCGTTTGAAATTTTGCAAGTATTCCCAAAGGGGTATGTTCACCTAGCCGGAGAAAAAACTGAGTATGAGTCGAACCACTGAATCGAATCAGAAATTCGGTCTTTGAGACTTCCATACAATATTTTATACACATACAAAAGAATCAAATCAATAATTATGCCCTGATGCCACCCGGGGAATGCTTGAAATTTTGTCTGTATTGCCAAAGTGGTATATTCACCGAGCCGGAGAAAACACTGAGTATGGGTTGAACAACTAAATCTAATCACAAATTCGGTCTTGAATACTTCCATACAATATTTTATACACATACGAAAGAATCAGATCAATAATTATGTCCCGACGCCACCCCGAGGCCCGCTAGAAATTTTGCCAGTATTGCCAAAGGGGTATGTTCACCAAGCCCGAGAAAAACTGAGTATGGGTCGAACCACTGAATCGGATCCGAAATTCGCTCTTCAAGACTTCCATACAATATTTTTTAAAACATACGATAGAATCGGATTAATAATTATGCCCTGACGCCACCCCGCGGCCCATTCGAAATTTTGTCGTTATTGACATTGGGGTAAGTTCACCGAGAGGGAGAAAAAGCTGAGTATCGGTAGAACCACTAAATTGGATAAGAAATACAGTCTTGGAGACTTCCATATAGTATTTTATACACATACGAAAGAATCGGATCAATGATTATGCCCTGAAGCCAACCATCGGCCCGTTCGAAATTTTGCCAGTATTGCCAAAGGGGTATGTTCACCGAGCCGGAGAATAAATTGAGTATAGGTCGAACCACTGAATCGGATCAGAAATTCGGTCTTTGATACTTCCATACAATATTTTATACACATACGAAAGAATCGGATCAATAATTAAGCCCTGACGCCACCCCGGGCCTGTTCGAAATTTTTTCAGTATTCCATAGGGGTATGCTCAACGAGCCGGAGAAAAAACTGAGTATGGGTTGAACCACTAAATTGGATCAGAAATTCGGTCTTGGAGACTTCCATACAATATTTTATACACATACGAAAGAATCAGATCAATAATTATGCACTGACGCCAACCCGGGGCCCATTCTAAATTTTTCCAGTATTGCCAAAGGGGTATGTTCACCGAACCGGTGAAAAAACTGAGTAACTGTCAAAACACTGAATCGGATCAGAAATTCGGTCTTCAAGACTTCCATACAATATTTTATAAACATACGATAGAATCGGATCAATAATTATGCCCTGACGCCACCCCGGGGCCTATTAAAATTTTGTCAGTATTGCCAAAGGGGTTTGTTCACCGAGCCGAAGAATAAACTGAGTAAGGATCGAACCACTGAATCGGATCAGAGATTCGGTCTTGGAGACTTACATACAATATTTTATACACATACGAAAGAATCAGATCAATAGTTATGCCCTTACGCCACCTGGGGCCCGTTATAAATTTTGCCAGTATTGCTAAAGAGGTATGTTCACTAAACCGGAGAAAAAATTGAGTATGGGTCGAACCACTGAATCGGATCAGAAATTCGTTCTTTGGGACTTCCATACAATATTTTATACACATACGAAAGAATCGGATCAATAATTATGCCCTGACGCTACCCCGGGCCTGTTCGAAATTTTGCCAGTATTCCACAGGAGTATGCTCAACGAGCCGAAGAAAAAACTAAGTATGGGTTGAACCACTAAATTGGATCAGAAATTCGGTCTTGGAGACTTCCATATAATATTTTATACACATATGAAAGAATCGGATCAATGATTATGCCCTGAAGCCACCCCGGTGCCCTTTCGAAATTTTGCCAGTATTGCCAAAGGGGTATGTTCACCTAGCCAGAGAAAAAACTGAGTATGAGTCGAACCACTGAATCGAATCAGAAATTCGGTCTTCGAGACTTCCATACAATATTTTATACACATACAAAAGAATCGAATCAATAATTATGCCCTGAAGCCACCCGGGGCATGCTTGAAATTTTGCCAGTATTGCCAAAGGGGTATGTTCACCGAGACAGAGAAAAAACTGAGTATGGATCGAACCACTGAATCAGATTAGAAATTCGGTCTTCAAGACTTCCATACAATATTTTATACACATACAAAAGAATCGGATTAATAATTATGCTCTGAAAACCACCCCGGGGCCTGTTTGAAATTTTGCAAGTATTGCCAAAGGGGTATGTTCACCAAGTCGGAGAAAAACTTAAGTATGGGTCGAACCACTGAATCTTATCAGAAATTCGGTCTTCAAGACTTCCATACAATCTTTTATAAACATATGATAGAATCGGATTAATAATTATGCCATGACGCTACCTCGCAGCCCGTTCGAAATTTTGCCAGTATTACCAATGGGGTATGTTCACCGAGACGGAAAAAAAACTGAGTATGCATCGAACAACTAAATCGGATCAGATATTCGGTCTTGAAGACTTCCATACATTATTTTATACACATATGAAAGAATCGGATCAATAATTATGCCCTGAAGCCACCCTGGTGCCCGTTCGAAATTTTGCAAGTATTGCCAAATGGGTATCTTCACCTAGCCGGAGAAAAAACTGAGTATGAGTCGAACCACTGAATCGAATCAGAAATTCGGTCTTTGAGACTTCCATACAATATTTTATACACATACATATGAATCGAATCAATAATATGCCCTGACGCCACCCGGGGAATGCTTGAAATTTTGCCAGTATTGCCAAAGGGGTATGTTCACCGAGCCGGAGAAAACACTGAGTATGGGTTGAATAACTAAATCTAATCAGAAATTCGGTCTTGTATACTTCTATACAATATTTTATACACATACGAAAGAATCAGATCAATAATTATGTCCCGACGCCACCACGAGGCCCGTTTGAAATTTTGTCAGTATTGCCAAAGGGGTATGTTCACCAAGCCGGAGAAAAAACAGAGTATGGGTCGAACCACTGAATCGAATCAGAAATTCACTCTTCAAGACTTCCATACAATATTTTATACACATACGAAAGAATCGTAACAATAATTATGCCCTGACGCCACCTCGGGGCCCTTTTGAAATTTTGCCAATATTGCTAAAGGGGTATGTTTACCGAGCCGGAGAAAAAACAGAGTATGGGTAGAACCACTGGATCGTATCAGAAATTAGGTCTTGGAGACTTCCATACAATATTTTAGAAATATACGAAAAAATGGGATCAATAGTTATGCCCTGACGCCACTCCGGGGCCAGCTCAAAATTTTGCCATTATTGCCAAAGGGGTATATTCACCGAGCCGGAGAAAAAAGTGAGTATGGGTCGAACCACTGAATTAAATCAGAAATTCGGTCATGGAGACTTCCATAAAATATTTTAAAAATATACGAAAGAATCGGATCAATAACTATGCCCTAACGCCACCCAAGGGCCCGTTCGAAATTTTGAAAGTTTTGCCAAAGAGGTATGTTCACCGAGAATCGGATCAATAATTATGCCCTGACGTAACCCTGGGGCCCGTTCGAAATTTTTCCAGTATTGTCAAAGGGGTTTATTCACCGAGCCGGAGAAAAAACTGAGTATGGTTCGAACCACTGAATTGGATCAGAAACTCGGTTTTGGAGACTTCCATACAATATTTTATACATATACGAAAGAATCAGATCAATAATTATGCCTGACGACACCTCGGGGCCCGTTCGAAATTTTGCCAGTATTGCCAAAGGGGTGTTCATCGAGCCGGAGAAAAACCTGAGAATGGATCGAACCACTGAATCAGATCAAAGATTTGGTCTTGGAGACTTCCATTCATTATTTTATACACATACGAAAGAATAGGATCAATAGTTATGACCTGACGCCACCCTGTGACCCATTCGAAATTTTGCCAGTATTGCCAAAGGGTATGTTCACCGAGCCAGAGAAAAAACTGAGTATGCGTCGTACCACTGAATCGGATCAGAGATTCGGTCTTGGAGACTTCCATAAAATTCTTTTTACACCTACGAAAGAATCAGATCAATATTTAAGCCCTGACGCCACCCCGCGGCCCTTTCGAAATTTTGCCAGCATTGCCAAAGGGGTATGTTCACCAAGCGGAGAAAAAACTGAGAATGCGTTGTACCACTGAATCGGATCAGAGATTCTGTCTTGGAGACTTTCATACAATATTTTATACACACATACGAAAGAAGCGGATCAATAATTATGCCTTGACGCCACTCCGGGGACCGTTTGAAATTTTGCCTGTATTGCCAAAGCCCGGAGAAAATACTGAGTATGGTTCGAACCACTGAACCAGATCAGAAATTCGGTATTGGAGACTTCCATACAACATTTTTTACACATAAGAAATAATCGGATCAATATTTATGCCCTGATGCGTCCCCAGGGACCGTTCGAAATTTTACCAGTATTCCCAAAGGGGTATGTTCACCGAGCCGAAGAAAAAACTGAGTGTGGGTCGAACCACTGAATCGTATAAGAGATTCGGTCCTGGAGACTTCTATACAATATATTTTACATATACGAAATTTTACCAGTATTGCCAAAAGGGTATGTTCACCGAGCCTGAGAAAAATTTGAGTATGGGTCGAACCACTGAATCGGATTAGAAATTGGGTCTTCAAGACTTCCATACAATATTTTATAAACATACGATAGAATCATATCAATAATTATGCTCTGACGCCACCCAAGGGCCCGTTTGAAATTTTGCCAGTATTGCCAAAGGGGTATATTCACCGAGCCGAAGAAAAAACAGAGTATGGGTCGAACCAGAGAATCAGATTAGAAATTCGGTCTTCAAGACTTCAATACAATATTTTATAAACATACGATAGAATAGGATCAATAATTATGATCTGACGCCACCCAGGGGCACGTTTAAAATTTTGCCAGTATTGCCAAAAGGGTATATTTAACGAGCCGAAGAAAAAAATGACTATGGGTCGAACCACTGAATCGGATCAGAAATTCGATCTTCAAGACCTCCATACATTATTTTATAAACATACAAAATAATCGGATCAATAATTATGCCCTGACGCCACCTCGGGGCCCGTTTGAAATTATCCAGTATTGCCAAAGAGGTATGTTCACCGAGCCGAAGAAAAAACTTAGTATGGTTCGAACCACTGAATCGGATCAGAAATTCGGTCTTCAAGACTTTCATACAATATTTTATAAACATACGATAGAATCGGATCAATAAAAATGCCCTAACATCACCCTGGGTCCCGTTCGAAATTTGGCCAGTATTTCCAAAGGGGTATGTTCACTGAGCCGGAGAAAAAACTGAGTATTGGTCGAACTACTGAATCGGATCAGAAATTCGGTCTTGGAGACTTCCGTACAATATTTTATACACATACGAAAGAATAGGATCAATAATTATGCCTTGACGCCACCCCGTGGCCCGTTCGAAATTTTGCCAGTATTGCTAATGAGGTAAGTTCACCAAGCCGGAGAATAAATTGAGTATGGGTCGAACCACTGAATCGGATTAGAAATTCGGTCTTTGATACTTCCATACAATATTTTATACACATACGAAAGAATCGGATCAATAATTATGCCCTGACGCCACCCTGGGCCTGTTCGAAATTTTTTTAGCATTCCATAGGGGTATGCTCAACGAGCCGGAGAAAAAACTGAGTATGGGTTGAACCACTAAATTGGATCAGAAATTCTATCTTGGAGACTTCCATACAATATTTTATACACATACGAAAGAATCTGATCAATAATTATGCCCTGACGCCACCCGGGGCCCGTTCTAAATTTTTCCAGTATTGCCAAAGGTGTATGTTCACCGAGCCGGAGAAATTCGGTCTTTGAGACTTCCATACAATATTTTGTACACATACGATAGAATCGGATCAATAATTATGCCTTGACGCCACCCGAGGCCTGTTCGAAATTTTGCCAGTATTGCAAAAGGGGTATGCTCAACGTTCCAGAGAAAAAACTGAGTATGGGTTGAACCACTGAATCGGATCAGAGGTTCGGTCTTGGAGAATTCCATACAATATTTTATTCACATTTGAAAGAATCGGATCAATAATTATGCCCTGACGCCAACTCGGGTCCCGTTCAAAATTTATCTAGTATTGCCAAATGGGTATGTTCACCGAGCAGGGGAAAAAACTGAGTATGGGTCAAACCACTGAATTGGATCAGAAATTCGGTCTTCAAGACTTCCATACAATATTTTATAAACATACGATAGAATCGGATCAATAATTATGTCCTAACGCCACCCCGGGGCCTGTTGAAATTTTGCCAGTATTGCCAAAGGGGTATGTTCACCGAGCCGAAGAATTAACTGAGTACGGATCGAACCAATGAATCGGATCAGAGATTCGGTCTTGGAGACTACTATACAATATTTTATACACATACAAAAGAATCGGATCAATAATTATGCTCTGACGCCACCTCTGGGCCCGTTTGAAATTTTGCCAGTATTGCCAAAGAGGTATGTTCACGAGCCGGAGAAAAAACTTAGTATGGGTCGAACCACTGAATCAGATCAAAAATTCGATCTTCAAGACTTCCATACAATATTTTATATACATACGATAGAATCCGATCAATAATTATACCCTGACGTCACCTAGGGGCCCGTTCGAAATTTTAGCAGTATTGCCAAAGGGGTATGTTCACCGAGCTGGAGAAAAAATTGAGTATGGGTCAAACCACTGAATTGGATCAGGAACTCGGTCTTGGAGACTTCCATACAATATTTTATACACATACGAAAGAATCGGATCAATAATTATGCCCTAACGCCACCCCGGGGCCCGTGCGAAATTTTGCCAGTATTGCCAAAGGGATGTTCACCGAGCCGGAGAAAAAACTGAGTATGGATCGAACCACTGAATCGGATCAGAGATTCGGTCTTGGAGACTTCCATTCAATATTTTATACACATAAGAAAGAATCGGATCAATAATTAAGCCCTGACGCCACCCCACGGCCCTTTAGAAATTTTACCAGTATTGTCAAAAGGGTATGTTCACCGAGCCTGAGAAAAATCTGAGTATAGGTTGAACCCTGAATCGGGTCAGAGATTCGGTCTTCAAGACTTCCATACAATATTTTATAAACATACGATAGAATCGGATCGATAATTATGCCCTGACGCCACCTCGGGGCCCGTTTGAAATTATGCCAGTATTGCCAAAGGGGTATGTTCACCGAGCCGAATAATAAACTGATTATGGATCGAACCACTGAATCGGATATGAGATTCGGTCTTGGAGACTTCCATACAATATTTTATACACATACGAAAGAATCAGATCAATAGTTATGCCCTTACGCCACTCTGGGGCCCGTTATAAAGTTTGCCAGTATTCCTAAAGAGGTATGTTCACCAAACCGGAGAAAAAATTGAGTATGGGTCGAACCACTGAATAGGATCAGAAATTCGGTCTTTGAGACTTCCATACAATATTTTATACACATATGAAATAATCGGATCAATAATTATGCCCTGACGCCACCCCGGGCCTGTTCGAAATTTTGCCAGTATTCCACAGGGGTATGCTCAACGAGCCGGAGAAAAAACTGAGTATGGGTTGAACCACTAAATTGGATCAGAAATTCGGTCTTGGAGACTTCCATATAATATTTTATACACGTATGAAAGAATCGGATCAATGATTATGCCCTGAAGCCACCCCGGTGCCCGTTCGAAATTTTGCCAGTATTACCAAAGGGGTATGTTCACCTAGCCGGAGAAAAAATTGAGTATGAGTCGAATTTCTGAATCGAATCAGAAATTTGGTCTTCAAGACTTCCATACAATATTTTATACACATACAAAAGAATCGAATCAATAATTATGCCCTGAAGCCACCCGGGGCATGCTTGAAATTTTGCCAGTATTGCCAAAGAGGTATGTTCACCGAGACAGATAAGAAATTGAGTATGGATCGAACCACTGAATCAGATTAGAAATTCGGTTTTCAAGACTTCCATACAATATTTTATACACATACGAAAGAATCGGATCAATAATTATGCTCTGAAAACCACCCCGGGGCCCGTTTGAAATTTCGCCTGTATTTCCAAAGGGGTATGTTCATCGAGCCGGAGAAAAAACTGAGTATGTGTCGAACCACTGAATCGAATCAGAAATTCGGTCTTGGAGACATCCATACAATATTTTATAAACATACGATAGAATCAAATCAATAATTATGCCCTGACTCCACCCCAAGACCCGTTCGAAATTTTGCCAGTATTGCCAAAGGGGTATGTTCGCCGAGACGGAGAAAAAACTGAGCATGAGTCGAACCACTGAATCGAATAAGCAATTCGGTCTTGGAGACTTCCATATAATATTTTATACACGTACGAAAGAATCGGATCAATAATTATGCCCTGAAGCCACCCCGGGTCCCGTTCGAAATTTTGCAAGTATTGCCAAAGGGGTATGTTCACCGAGTCGGAAAAAAACTTGAGTATGGGTCGAACCACTGAACCTGATCAGAAATTCGGTCTTCAAGACTTCCATACAATCTTTTATAAACATATGATAGAATCGGATTAATAATTATGCCATGATGCCACCCCGCAGCCCGTTCGAAATTTTTCCAGTATTACCAAAGGGGTATGTTCACCGAGACGGAGAAAAAACTGAGTATGAGTCGAACCACTGAATCGGATCAGAAATTCGTCTTGAAGACTTCCATACATTATTTTATACACATACGAAAGAATCAGATCAATAATTATGCCTTGAAGCCACCCTGGTGCCCGTTCGAAATTTTGCAAGTATTGCCAAAGGGGTATGTTCACCTAGCCGGAGAAAAAACTGAGTATGAGTCGAACCACAGAATCGAATCAGAAATTCGGTCTTTGAGACTTCCATACAATATTTTATACACATACAAAAGAATCGAATCAATAATTATGCCCTGACCCCACCTGGGGAATGCTTGAAATTTTGCCAGTATTGCCAAAGTGGTATGTTCACCGAGCTGGAGAAAACACTGAGTATGGGTTGAATAACTAAGTCTAATAAGAAATTCGGTCTTGAATACTTCCATACAATATTTTATACACATACGAAAGAATCAGATCAATAATTATGTCCCGACGCCACCCCGAGGCCCGTTTGAAATTTTACCAGTATTGCCAAACGGGTATGTTCACCAAGCCGGAGAAAAAACTGAGTATGGGTCGAACCACTGAATCGGATCAGAAATTCGCTCTGCAAGACTTCCATACAATATTTTTTAAAACATACTATAGAATCGGATTAATAATTATGCTCTGACGCCACCCCGCGGCCCGTTCGAAATTTTGCCGTTATTGCCAATGGGGTATGTTCACCGAGAGGGAGAAAAAGCAGAGTATCGGTCGAACCACTAAATCGGATCAGAAATACAGTCTTGGAGACTTCCATATTGCATTTTATACACATACGAAAGAATCGGATCAATGATTATGCCCTGAAGCCAACCATGGGCCCGTTCGAAATTTTGCCACTATTTCCAAAGAGGTATGTTCACCGAGCCGGAGAAAAACTTAAGTATTAGTCGAACCACTGAATCTGATCAGAAATTCGGTCTTCAAGACTTCCATACAATATTTTATAAACATACGATAGAATCGAATCAATTATTATGCCCTGACGCCACCCCGCGGCTCGTTCGAAATTTTGCCAGTATTGCCAAAGGGGTATGTTCACCTAGCTGGAGAAAAAACTGAGTATGAGTCGAAACACTGAATCGAATAAGAAATTCGATCTTGGAGACTTCCATACAATATTTTATACACATACAAAATAATCGAATCAATAATTATGCCCTGACGCCACCCGGGGCATGCTTGAAATTTTGTCAGTATTGCCAAAGTGGTATGTTCACCGAGCCGGAAAAAACACCGAGTATGGGTCGAACCACTAAATCTTATCAGAAATTCGGTCTTAAATACTTCCATACAATATTTTATACACATACGAAAGAATCTGATCAATAATTATGCCCCGACGCCACCCCGAGGCACGTTTGAAATTTTGCCAGTATTGCCAAAGTGGTATGTTCACCAAGCCGGAGAAAAAACTGAGTTTGGGTCGAATCACTGAATCGGATCAGAGATTCGGTCTTGGAGACTTCCATACAATATTTTATACACATACGAAAGAATCGTATCAATAATTATGCCCTGACGCCACCTCGGGACCCGTTTGAAATTTTGCCAATATTGTCAAAGGGGTACGTTTACCAAGCCAGAGAAAAAACAGAATATGGATAGAACCACTGTATCGTATCAGAATTTAGGTTTTGGAGACTTCCATACAATATTTTAGAAATATACGAAAGAATGGGATCAATAATTATGCCCTGACGTCACCCCGGGGCCAGCTCAAAATTTTGCCATTATTGCCAAAGGGGTATATTCACCGAGCCGGAGAAAAAAGTGAGTATGGGTCGAACCACTGAATTAAACCAGAAATTCGGTCATGGAGACTTCCATAAAATATTTTATAAATATACGAAAGAATCGGATCAATAATTATGCCCTAACGCCACAAATGGGCCCGTTCAAAATTTTGAAAGTATTGCCAAAGAGGTATGTTCACCGAGTATGGGTCGTACAGGATCGGATCAAAGATTCGGTTTTGGAGAATTCCATACAATATTTTATACACATACGAAAGAATCGGATCAATAATTATGCCCTGACGTCACCTTGGGGCCCGTTCGAAATTTTGCCAGTATTGCCAAAGGGGTATGTTCACCAAGCTGGAGAAAAAACTGAGTATGGTTCGAACCACTGAATTGGATCAGAAACTCGGTTTTGGAGACTTCCATACAATATTTTATACACATACGAAAGAATCAGATCAATAATTATGCCCTGACGACACCTCGGGGCCCGTTTGAAATTTTGCCAGTATCGCCAAAGGGGTTTTCACCGAGCCAGAGAAAAAACTGAGAATGGATCGAACCACTGAATCGGATCAAAGATTTGGTCTTGGAGACTTCCATTCATTATTTTATACACATACGAAATAATAGGATCAATAGTTATGCCCTGACGCCACCCCGCGACCCATTCGAAATTTTGCCAGTATTGCCAAAGGGTATGTTCACCGAGCCAGAGAAAAAACTGAGTATGCGTCGTACCACTGAATCGGATAAGAGATTCGGTCTTGGAGACTTCCATACAATATTTTTTACACCTACGAAAGAATTGGATCAATAATTAAGCCCTAACGCCACCCCGCGGCCCTTTGAAATTTTGCCAGTATTGTCAAAGGGGTATGTTCACCAAGCCGGAGAAAAAACTGAGTATGCGTCGTACCACCTAATCGGATCAGAGATTCTGTCTTGGAGACTTTCATACAATATTTTATACACATACGAAAGAAGCGGATCAATAATTATTCCCTGACGCCACTCCGGGGACCATTCGAAATTTTGCCAGTATTGCCAAAGCCCGGAGAAAATACTGAGTATGGTTCGAACCACTGAATCAGAACAGCAATTCGGTCTTGGAGACTTCCATACAACATTTTTTTAACATATGAAATAATCGTATCAATATTTATGCCCTGATGCGTCCCCAGGGCCCGTTCGAAATTTTACCAGTATTCCCAAAGGGGTATGTTCACCGAGCCGAAGAAAAAACGTAGTGTGGGTCGAACCACTGAATCGTATAAGAGATTCGGTCTTAGAGACTTCTATACAATATTTTATACACATACAAAAGATTCGAATCAATAATTATGCCCTGACACCACCCCGCGGTTCTTTCGAAATTTTACAGGTATTGCCAAAGGGGTATGTTCACCGAGCCGGAGGTAAAACTGAGTATGGGTCGAATCACTGAATCAGATCAGAAATTTGGTCTTCGAGACTTCCATACAATATTTTATAAATATACGAAAGGATCGAATCAATAGTAATGTCCTGACGCCACCCAGGGCCCGTTCGATTATTTGTTATAATGCCAAAGGGGTATGTTCCCCGAGCCGAAGAAAAACCCGAGTATGGGTCGAACCACTGAATTGAATCAGAAATTCGGTCTTGGAGACTTCCATACAATAATTTATACACATACGAAATAATCGGATCTATAATTATGCCCTTACGCCACCCCGGGGCCCGTTCGAAATTTTGCAGTATTGCCAAAGGGGTATGTTCACCGAGCCAGAGAAAAAATTGAGTATGGGTCGAACCACTGAATCGGATCAGAGATTCGGTATTGGTGACTTCCATACAATATATTTTACATATACGAAATTTTACCAGTATTGCCAAAAGGGTATGTTCACAGAGCCTGAGAAAAATCTGTGTATGGGTCGAACCACTGAATCGGATTAGAAATTCAGTCTTCAAGACTTCCATACAATATTTTATAAACATACTATAGAATCATATCAATAATTATGCTCTGAAGCCACCCAGGGGCCCGTTTGAAATTTTGCCAGTATTGCCAAAGGGGTATAGTCACCGAGCCGAAGAAAAAACTGAGTATGGGTCGAACCAGAGAATCGGATTAGAAATTCGGTCTTCAAGACTTCAATACAATATTTTATAAACATACGATAGGATCGGATCAATAATTATGATCTGACGCCACCCAGGGGCACGTTTAAAATTTTGCCAGTATTGCCAAAAGGGTATATTCACCGAGCCGAATAAAAAACTGAGTATGGGTCGAACCACTGAATCGGCTCAGAAATTCGGTCTTCAAGACTTCCATACAATATTTTATAAACATACGATAGAATCGGATCAATAATTATGCCCTAATGCTACCTCTTGGGCCCGTTTAAAATTATGCTAGTATTGCCAAAGAGGTATGTTCACCGAGCCGAAGAAAAAACTTAGTATGGTTCGAACCACTGAATCGGATCAGAAATTCGGTCTTCAAGACATACAATATTTTATAAACATACGATAGAATCGGATCAATAAATATGCTCTGACGTCACCCCGGGTCCTGTTCGAAATTTGGCCAGTATTGCCAATGGGGTATGTTCATCGAGCCGGAGAAAAAACCGAGTATTGGTCGAACTACTGAATCCGATCAGAAATTCGGTCTTGGAGACTTCTGTACAATATTTTATACACATACGAAAGAATATGATCAATAATTATGCCTTGACGCCACCCCGTGGCCCGTTCGAAATTTTGCCAGTATTGCTAAAGAGGTAAGTTCACTAAGCCGGAGAATAAATTGAGTATGGGTCGAACCACTGAATCGGATTAGTAATTCGGTCTTTGATACTTCCATACAATATTTTATACACATACGAAAGAATCGGATCAATAATTATGCCCTAACGCCACCAATGGGCCCGTTCAAAATTTTGAAAGTATTGCCAAAGAGGTATGTTCACCGAGTATGGGTCGTACAGGATCGGATCAAAGATTCGGTTTTGGAGAATTCCATACAATATTTTATACACATACGAAATAATCGGATCAATAATTATGCCCTGACGTCACCTTGGGGCCCGTTCGAAATTTTGCCAGTATTGCCAAAGGGGTATGTTCACCGAGCTGGAGAAAAAACTGAGTATGGTTCGAACCACTGAATTGGATCAGAAACTCGGTTTTGGAGACTTCCATACAATATTTTATACACATACGAAAGAATCAGATCAATAATTATGCCCTGACGACACCTCGGGGCCCGTTTGAAATTTTGCCAGTATCGCCAAAGGGGTTTTCACCGAGCCGGAGAAAAAACTGAGAATGGATCGAACCACTGAATCGGATCAAAGATTTGGTCTTGGAGACTTCCATTCATTATTTTATACACATACGAAAGAATAGGATCAATAGTTATGCCCTGACGCCACCCCGCGACCCATTCGAAATTTTGCCAGTATTGCCAAAGGGTATGTTCACCGAGCCAGAGAAAAAACTGAGTATGCGTCGTACCACTGAATCGGATAAGAGATTCGGTCTTGGAGACTTCCATACAATATTTTTTACACCTACGAAAGAATCGGATCAATAATTAAGCCCTAACGCCACCCCGCGGCCCTTTGAAATTTTGCCAGTATTGTCAAAGGGGTATGTTCACCAAGCCGGAGAAAAAACAGAGTATGCGTCGTACCACTGAATCGGATCAGAGATTCTGTCTTGGAGACTTTCATACAATATTTTATACACATACGAAAGAAGCGGATCAATAATTATTCCCTGACGCCACTCCGGGGACCATTCGAAATTTTGCCAGTATTGCCAAAGCCCGGAGAAAATACTGAGTATGGTTCGAACCACTGAATCAGATCAGAAATTCGGTCTTGGAGACTTCCATACAACATTTTTTACACATATGAAATAATCGGATCAATATTTATGCCCTGATGCGTCCCCAGGGCCCGTTCGAAATTTTACCAGTATTCCCAAAGGGGTATGTTCACCGAGCCGAAGAAAAAACGTAGTGTGGGTCGAACCACTGAATCGTATAAGAGTTTCGGTCTTAGAGACTTCTATACAATATTTTATACACATACAAAAGATTCGAATCAATAATTATGCCCTGACACCACCCCGCGGTTCTTTCGAAATTTTACAGGTATTGCCAAAGGGGTATGTTCACCGAGCCGGAGGTAAAACTGAGTATGGGTCGAATCACTGAATCAGATCAGAAATTTGGTCTTCGAGACTTCCATACAATATTTTATAAATATAAGAAAGAATCGAATCAATAGTAATGTCCTGACGCCACCCAGGGCCCGTTCGATTATTTGTTATAATGCCAAAGGGGTATGTTCCCCGAGCCGAAGAAAAACCCGAGTATGGGTCGAACCACTGAATTGAATCAAAAATTCGGTCTTGGAGACTTCCATACAATAATTTATACACATACGAAATAATCGGATCTATAATTATGCCCTTACGCCACCCCGGGGCCCGTTCGAAATTTTGCAGTATTGCCAAAGGGGTATGTTCACCGAGCCAGAGAAAAATTTGAGTATGGGTCGAACCACTGAATCGGATCAGAGATTCGGTATTGGTGACTTCCATACAATATATTTTACATATACGAAATTTTACCAGTATTGCCAAAAGGGTATGTTCACAGAGCCTGAGAAAAATCTGTGTATGGGTCGAACCACTGAATCGGATTAGAAATTCAGTCTTCAAGACTTCCATACAATATTTTATAAACATACGATAGAATCATATCAATAATTATGTTCTGAAGCCACCCAGGGGCCCGTTTGAAATTTTGCCAGTATTGCCAAAGGGGTATAGTCACCGAGCCGAAGAAAAAACTGAGTATGGGTCGAACCAGAGAATCGGATTAGAAATTCGGTCTTCAAGACTTCAATACAATATTTTATAAACATACGATAGGATCGGATCAATAATTATGATCTGACGCCACCCAGGGGCACGTTTAAAATTTTGCCAGTATTGCCAAAAGGGTATATTCACCGAGCCGAAGAAAAAACTGAGTATGGGTCGAACCACTGAATCGGCTCAGAAATTCGGTCTTCAAGACTTCCATACAATATTTTATAAACATACGATAGAATCGGATCAATAATTATGCCCTAATGCTACCTCAGGGGCCCGTTTGAAATTATGCTAGTATTGCCAAAGAGGTTTGTTCACCGAGCCGAAGAAAAAACTTAGTATGGTTCGAACCACTGAATCGGATCAGAAATTCGGTCTTCAAGACACACAATATTTTATAAACATACGATAGAATCGGATCAATAAATATGCTCTGACGTCACCCCGGGTCCTGTTCGAAATTTGGCAAGTATTGCCAAAGGGGTATGTTCATCGAGCCGGAGAAAAAACCGAGTATTGGTCGAACTACTGAATCCGATCAGAAATTCGGTCTTGGAGACTTCCGTACAATATTTTATACACATACGAAAGAATATGATCAATAATTATGCCTTGACGCCACCCCGTGGCCCGTTCGAAATTTTGCCAGTATTGCTAAAGAGGTAAGTTCACTAAGCCGGAGAATAAATTGAGTATGGGTCGAACCACTGAATCGGATTAGTAATTCGGTCTTTGATACTTCCATACAATATTTTATACACATACGAAAGAATCGGATCAATAATTATGCCCTGGCGCCACCCTGGGCCTGTTCGAAATTTTTTCAGCATTCCATAGGGGTATGCTCAACGAGCCGGAGAAAAAACTGAGTATGGGTTGAACCACTAAATTGGATCAGAAATTCTGTCTTGGAGACTTCCATACAATATTTTATACACATACGAAAGAATTAGATCAATAATTATGCCCTGACGCCAACCCGGGGCCCGTTCTAAATTTTTCCAGTATTGCCAAAGGGGTATGTTCACCGAGCCGGAGAAATTAGGTCTTTGAGACTTCCATAAAATATTTTATACACATACGATAGAATCGGATCAATAATTATGCCCTGACGCCACCCCGGGGCCTGTTCGAAATTTTGCGAGTATTGCAAAAGGTGTATGCTCAACGATCTGGAGAAAAAACTGAGTATGGGTTGACTACTGAATCGGATCAGAGATTCGGTCTTGTATACTTCCATACAATATTTTATACACATTTGAAAGAATCGGATTAATAATTATGCCCTGACGCTAACTCGGGTCCCGTTCTAAATTTTTCCAGTAATGCCAAAGGGGTATGTTCACCGAGCAGGAGAAAAAACTGAGTATGGGTCAAACCACTGAATTGGATCAGAAATTCGGTCTTCAAGACTTCCATAAAATATTTTATAAACATACGATAGAATCGGATCAATAATTATGTCCTGACGCCACCCCGAGGCCTGTTGAAATTTTGCCAGTATTGCCAATGGGGTATGTTCACCGAGCCGAAGAATAAACTGAGTATGGATCGAACCAATGAATCGGATCAGAGATTCGGTCTTGGAGACTACCATACAATATTTTATACACATACGAAAGAATCGGATCAATAATTATGCTCTGACGCTACCTCTGGGCCCGTTTGAACTTTTGCCAGTATTGCCAAAGAGGTATGTTCACGAGCCGGAGAAAAAACTGAGTATGGGTCGAACCACTGAATCAGATCAAAAATTCGATCTTCAAGACTTCCATACAATATCTTATATACATACGATAGAATCCGATCAATAATTATGCCCTGACGTCACCTAATGGCCATTTTGAAATTTTAGCAGTATTGCCAAAGGGGTAAGTTCACCGAGCCGGAGAAAAAATTGAGTATGGGTCAAACCACTGAATTGGATCAGGAACTCGGTCATGGAGACTTCCATACAATATTTTATACACATACGAAAGAATCGGATCAATAATTATGCCCTAACACCACCCCGGGGCCCGGGCGAAATTTTGCCAGTATTGCCAAAGGGGTGTTCACCGAGCCGGAGAAAAAACTGAGTATGGATTGAACCACTGAATCGGATCAGAGTTCGGTCTTGGAGACTTCCATTCAATATTTTATACACATATGAAAGAATCAGATCAATAATTAAGCCCTGACGCCACCCCGCGGCCCTTTCGAAATTTTACCAGTATTGTCAAAAGGGTATGTTCACCGAGCCTGAGAAAAATCTGAGTATGGGTTGAACCACAGAATCGGGTCAGGGATTCGGTCTTTAAGACTTCCATACAATATTTTATAAATATACGATAGAATCGGATCAATAATTATGCCCTGACGCCACCCAGGGGCCCGTTTGAAATTTTGCCAGTATTGCCAAAGGGGTATATTCACCGAGCCGAATAAAAAACTTAGTATGTGTCGAACCACTGAATCAGATCAGAAATTCGGTCTTCAAAACTTCCATACAATATTTTTTACACATATGAAAGAATCGGATCAATAATTAAGCCCTGACACCACCCGGGCCCTTTTGAAATTTTGCCAGTATTGCCAAAGGGGTATGTTCACCGAGCCGGAGAAAAAACTGAGTATGGGTCAAACCACTGAATTGGATCAGGAACTCGGTCTTGGAGACTTTCACACAATATTTTATACACATACGAAAAAATCGGATCAATAATTATGCCCTAACAACACCACGGGGCCCGTGCGAAATTTTGCCAGTATTGCCAAAGGGGTGTTCACCGAGCCAGAGAAAAAACTGAGTATGGATCGAACCACTGAATCGGATCAGAGATTCGGTCTTGGAGACTTCCATTAAATATTTTATACACATACGAAAGAATCAGATCAATAATTATGCCCTGACGCCACCCCGCGGCCCTTTCGAAATTTCGCAGTGTAGCCAAAAGGGGTATGTTCACCGAGCCAGAGAAAAACTGAGTATGGGTCGAACCACTGAATCGGATCAGATATTCGGTCTTGGAGACTTCCATACCATATTTTTTACACATACGAAAGAATTGGATCAATAATTAAGCCCTGACGCCACTCCGCGGCCCTTTCTAAATTTAAGCAGTATTGCCAAAAGGGTATGTTGTAAGGCCCCGAACCCGGTAGCCCTACTTTAGCGTCGGATTTACTCATAAACACAGTTCTGCAAATCAGAGTTTATTAAAAATTTTCGCGGAATAATAAACATCAATCATTTGTTACAAAACATTAGATCTTTTCTTTGATACCATAACAAAAACTTTATATTTAAAACATTTTTTCTTCTTTCTTCAGATGCCAGCCGTTCAATCCAGGCCATGTGCTATCCTCATGCTAACTCTATAATCAGCTCACCTGCGTGCATACTAAAAGTCAGCTACGCTGAGTGAGTTCTAGTTAATCAAGCAACTTATCATACAACCACTACATGCGTCATATACGTGTCCGAAGACACTTAACCCACTGTCTAACCCGCTACTTCTCAACCACTTAATTATCCCTACAGCTTAGCCAATTAATTACTCCTACAGCTTAACCATTGATGCCACTTATGCCACTTTATGCCACTTGTGCCACTTTATGCCACTTGTGCCACTTTATGCCACTTATGCCACTTTATGCCACTTATGCCACTTGTGCCACTTTATGCCACTTTATGCCACTTATGCCACTTGTGCCACTTTAATAACGAAGACACGCATAGACTCACTCTACCACGTGCTCACGTTATGCCCCTAACTCTATTACTAGACCCCTATCCACTTCTATCACACTATACTTCTACTTGTCTATAACCCACTTCCTATCCGCACATTATTTACATACTAAGCAAGTAACATCAACAATCATACACACATAATAACGATGGCACGTACAGGCTTTCCCTATCACGCGCTCACGTTATGCCACTAACACCCTTACTAGACTCTTGCCACTTCTAACACACTCTACCCTACCTGCCTATATCACACTTCATATCAGTTCAGTATTTTCGTAATAAACAAGTCACATCATAACATTCATACACACTATCAACCACTTGGAATTTACTATCCTTGGCGATACGTGCAATATCCGAAGATCGTTCACGTACCGACAAGCATTATAAAATATATACCTCATATAACATCTATAGCATACACTTACCACTTAAGGTAAGTGTATTCACACTTCACATCGAGTATGCACACAGCCCCGAAAACATAGCAAGGAAATGGGGCTAGAAACTCACATGAACTCTGCTTCTTTCTTCTGATAGCTGTAAATCCCTTCTTTAACTGAGCTCGGCTGACTGTACAAGTTACACGTATCAATACTCGCCTGATCTAATCTGGTGGCCTAGTATTAGCTTACTTTTACTTATCGCTTTTAATTTATTTCCTAATCGAACTTGACTTTAGGCGAAGTTAACCCTCGGGCGAACTTAGCTCTAGGCGAAGTTAACCTTAGGCGAACTTAGCTTTAGGCGAAGTTACCAGCTAGGCGAACTTAGCTTTACAGCGAAGTTGCCATCAGGCGAACTTGGCTTCAGGCGAAGTTGTCATCAGGCGAACTTGGCCTCAGGCGAAGTTACCAGTTAGGCGAACTTAACTTTACAGCGAAGTTGCCATCAGGCGAACTTAGCTTGCAGGCGAAGTTCATCGTTTTGAAGGCGAAGTTGCCCAGTTGCAGGCGAAGTTGTCCAGATCAGCCGCTGTTCGGTTTCTGTCCAGCATTTTGAGCGATTTTAACACCCTTGCTATGGTTCAATATCACCCACTATGCTTCCCGACCATTTTCGGTCGCTTATACACTAAAAAGCTTGGATCTTTAAACTTCAAAGATCAAGAATCATACCTTTTTGAGCTTGTTTGGGTCTCGTTTAACTTGTTAACACACTAATCACTCTCTCTCTCTCTCTCTCTCTCTCTCGGATCTGCCCGTTCCTCTCCTCGGCCCGGCGGCGGTGTAGATGGTGTGTGTGTTTTTGGAGTGTGTGTGTAGAAAGTAAGGAAATGAAGATATTTTTGGGTTTAGGGGATATTTATATCCCTGAAATCCCATGGACCTAAGGCCCATTCTCATTTAACCCATCTCCATTAATCCAACACTAGCCCGACTCATACCAACTCCTACTCTATTATTTATTTCCTGACAACCCGAGTAAACTTTCCCTCTATAAGTAAGTAATATAATTAATATCACTTTGAAATTTCGGGATGTTACATATGTTCACCGAGCTTGAGAAAAATCTGAGTATGGGTTGAAACGCTGAATCGGATAAGAAATTCGGTTTTCAAGACTTCCATACATTATTTTATTTTATAAACATACGATAGAATCGGATCAATAATTAAGCCCTGACGCACCCAGGGGCCCGTTTGAAATTTTTCCAGTATTGCCAAATGGGTATATTCACCGAGCCAAAGAAAAAACTGAGGATGGGTCGAACCATAGAATCGGATCCGAAATTCGGTCTTCAAAACTTCCATACAATACTTTATAAACATACGATAGAATCGGATCAATTGTTATGCCCTTACGCCACCTCGGGGCCCGTTTGAAATAAAGCCCGTATTGCCAAAGAGGTATGTTCACTGAGCCGAAGAAAAAACTTAGTATGGGTCGAACCACTTAATCGGATCAGAAATTCGGTCTTCAAGACTTCCATACAATATTTTATAAACATATGATAGAATCGGATCAATAAATATGCCCTGACGTCACCCCGGGTCCCGTTCGAAATTTTACCAGTATTGCCAAAGGGGTATATTCACCGAGCCGGAGAAAAACTGAGTATTGGTCGAACTACTGAATCAGATCAGAAATTCGGTCTTGGAGACTTCCGTACAATATTTTATACACATACGAAAGAATCGGATTAATAATTATGCCTTGACGCCACCCCGGGGCACGTTCGAAATATTGCAAGTATTGCTAAAGAGGTATGTTCACCAAGCCGGAGAAAAATTGAGTATGGGTCGAACCACTGAATCGGATCAGAAATTCGGTCTTTGAGACTTCCATACAATATTTTATACATATACGAAAGAATCGGATCAATAATTATGCTCTGACGCCACCCCGCCCTGTTCGAAATTTTGCCAGTATTCCGTAGGGATATGCTCAAGGAGCCGGAGAAAAAACTGAGTATGGGTTGAACCACTAAATTGGATCAGAAATTCGGTCTTGGATACTTCCATACAATATTTTATACACAAACGAAAGAATCGGGTCAATAATTATGCCCTGACGCCAACTCGGGGCACGTTCTAAATTTTTCCAGTATTGCCAAAGGGGTATGTTCACCGAGCCGGTGAAAAAACTGAGTATGGGTCAAACCACTGAATCGGATCAGAAATTCGGTCTTCAAGACTTCCATATAATATTTTATAAACATTGGATAGAATCGGATCAATAATTATGCCCTGACGCCACCCCGGGGCCTGTTCTAAATTTTACCATTATTGCCAAAGGGGTATGTTCACCGAGCCGGAGGAAAAACTGAGTATTGGTCGAACTACTGAATCGGATCAGAAATTCGGTCTTGGAGACTTCCGTACAATATTTTATACACATACGAAAGAATCGGATTAATAATTATGCCTTGACGCCACCCCGGGGCCCGTTCGAAATATTGCAAGTATTGCTCAAGAGGTATGTTCACCAAGCCGAAGAAAAATTGAGTATGGGTCGAACCACTGAATCGGATCAGAAACTCGGTCTTTGAGACTTCCATACAATATTTTATACACATACGAAAGAATCGGATCAATAATTATGGCCTGATGCCACCCCGCCCTGTTCGAAATTTTGCCAGTATTCCGTAGGGATATGCTCAACGAACCGGAGAAAAAACAGAGTATGGGTTGAATCACTAAATTGTATCAGAAATTCGGTTTTGGAGACTTCAATACAATATTTTATACACAAACGAAAGTATCGGATCAATAATTTTGCCCTGACGCCAACTCGGGGCCCGTTCTAAATTTTTCCAGTATTGCCAAAGGGGTATGTTCACCGAGCCGGTGAAAAAACTGAGTATGGGTCAAACCACTGAATCGGATCAGAAATTCGGTCTTCAAGACTTCCATATAATATTTTATAAACATACGATAGAATCGGATCAATAATTATGCCCTGACGCCACCCCGGGGCCTGTTGAAATTTTGCCAGTATTGCCAAAGAGGTATGTTCACCGAGCCGAAGAATAAACTGAGTATGGATCGAACCACTGAATCAGATCAAAAATTCGGTCTTCAAGACTTTTATACAATATTTTATAAACATACGATAAAATCCGATCAATAATTATGCCCTGACGTCACCCAGGGGCCCGTTCGAAATTTTAGAGTATTGCCAAAGGGCACGTTCAGCGAGCCGGAGAAAAAACTGAGTATGTGTCGAACCACTGAATCGGATCAAAAATTCGGTTTTGGAGACCTCTATATAATATTTTATACACATACTAAAGAATCAGATCAATAATTATGCCCTGAAACCACCTCGGGACTCGTTCAAAATTTTGCCAGTATTGCCAAAGAGGTATGTTCACCGAGCCGAGGAAAAAATTGAGTATGGGTCGAACCACTGTATCGGATCAGAAATTCGGTATTCAAGACTTCCATATAATATTTTATAAACATACGATAAAATCAGATGAATAATTATACCCTGACGTCACTACGCGACCCTTTCGAAATTTTTGCCAGTATTGCCAAAAGGGTATGTTCATCAAGCAGGAGAAAAAACTGAGTATGGGTCGAACCACTGAATCGGATCAGAGATTCGGTCTTGGAGACTTCCATACAATATTTTATAAACGTACAATTGAATCGGATCAATAATTAAGCCCTGGCGCCATCTCGGGGCCCGTTTAAATTTTGCCAGTATTGCCAAAGGGGGTATGTTCACCGAGCCGGTGAAAACCAGATTTTGGGTCGAACCATTTAATCGGATCAGAAATTCGGTCTTGAAGACTTCCATACAATATTTCATAAACATACGATAGAATCGGATGAATAATTATGCCCTGACGCCACCCTGGGGCCTGTTGAAATTTTGCCAGTAGTGCCAAAGAGGTATGTTCACCGAGCCGAAGAATAAACTGAGTATGGATCGAACCAATGAATCGGATCAGGAATTCGGTCTTGAAGACTACCATACAATATTTTATACACATACGAAAGAATCTGATCAATAATTATGCCCTTACGCTACCCCGGGGCCCGTTATAAATTTTGCCAGTATAGCTAAAGAGGTATATTCACCATGCAGTAGAAAAAATTAAGTATGGGTCCAAGCACTCAATCGGATCAGAAATTCGGTCTTTGAGACTTCCATACAATACTTTATACACATAAGAAAGAATCGGATCAATAATTATGCCCTGACGCCACCCCGGGCCTGTTCGAAATTTTGCTAGTGTTCCATAGGGGTATGCTCAACGAGCCGGAGAAAAAACTGAGTATGGGTTGAACCACTAAATTGGATCAGAAATTCGGTCTTAGAGACTTCCATACAATATTTTTTACACATACGAAAGAATCGGATCAATAATTAAGCCTTGACACCACCCGGGCCCTTTCGAAATTTTGCCAGTATTGCCAAAGGGGTATGTTCACCGAGCCGGAGACAAACCACTGAATTGGATCAGGAACTCGGACTTGGAGACTTTCATACAATATTTTATACACATACGAAAAAATCGGATCAATAATTATGCCCTAACGCCACCACGGGGCCGTGCGAAATTTTGCCAGTATTGCCAAAGGGGTGTTCACCGAGCCGGAGAAAAAACTGAGTATGGATCGAACCACTGAATCGGATCAGAGATTCGGTCTTGGAGACTTCCATTAAATATTTTATACACATACGAAAGAATCAGATCAATAATTATGCCCTGAAGCCACCCCGCGGCCCTTTCGAAATTTTGCAGTATAGCCAAAAGGGTATGTTCACCAAGCCAGAGAAAAACTAAGTATGGGTCGAACCACTGAATCGGATCAGAGATTCGGTCTTGGAGAATTCCTTACCATATTTTTTACACATACGAAAGAATTGGATCAATAATTAAGCCCTGACGCCACCCCCGCGGCCCTTTCGAAATTTTACCAGTATTGCCAAAAGGGTATGTTCACCGAGCCTGAGAAAAATCTGAGTATGGGTTGAAACGCTGAATCGGATAAGAAATTCGGTTTTCAAGACTTCTATACATTATTTTATTTTATAAACATACGATAGAATCAGATCAATAATTATGCCCTGGCGCCACCCAGGGCCCGTTTGAAATTTTGCCAGTGTTGCCAAAGAGGTATATTCACCCAGCCGAAGAAAAAACTTAGTAAGGGTCGAACCACTGAATCGGATCAGAAATTCGGTCTTCCAGACTTCCATACAATATTTTATAAACATACGATAGAATCGGATCTATAAATATGCCCTGACGTCACCCCGGGTACCGTTCGAAATTTTACCAGTATTGCCAAAGGGGTATGTTCACCGAGCCGGAGAAAAAACTGAGTATTGGTCGAACAACTGAATCGGATCAGAAATTCAGTCTTGGAGACTTCCATACAATATTTTATAAACATACGATAGAATCGGATCAATAAATATGCCCTGACGTCACCCCGGGTACCGTTCGAAATTTTACCAGTATTGCCAAAGGGGTATGTTCACCGAGCCGGAGAAAAAACTGAGTATTTGTCTAACTACTGAATCGGATCAGAAATTCGGTCTTGGAGACTTCCGTACAATATTTTATACACATACGAAAGAATCGGATTAATAATTATGCCTTGACGCCACCCCGGGGCCCGTTCGAAATTTTGCAAATATTGCTAAAGAGGTATGTTCACCAAGCCGGAGAAAAATTGAGTATGGGTCGAACCACTCAATCGGATCAGATATTCGGTCTTTGAGACTTCCATTCAATATTTTATACACATAAGAAAGAATCGGATCAATAAATATGCCCTGACGCCACCCCGCCCTGTTCGAAATTTTGCCAATTTTCCCTAGGGATATGCTCAACGAGCCGGAAAAAAACTGAGTATGGGTTGAACCACTAAATTGGATCAGAAATTCGGTCTTTTAGACTTCCATACAATATTTAATGCACATACGAAAGAATCGGATCAATAATTATGCCCTGACCCCAACTGGGGGCCCGTTCTAAATTTTTCCAGTATTGCTAAAGGGGTATGTTCACCGAGCCGGAGAAAAAACTGAGTATGGGTCAAACCACTGAATCGGATCAGAAATTCGCTCTTCAAGACTTCCATATAATATTTTATAAACATACGATAGAATCGGAACAATAATTATGCCCTGACGCCACCCCGGGGCCTGTTGAAATTTTTCCAGTATTGCCAAAGAGGTATGTTCACCGAGACGAAGAATAAACTGAGTATGGATCGAACCACTGAATCAGATCAAAAATTCGGTCTTCAAGACTTTTATACGATATTTTATAAACATACGATAGAATCCGATCAATAATTATGCCCTGACGTCACCCCGGGGCCCGTTCGAAATTTTAGAAGTATTGCCAAAGGGGTATGTTCAGCGAGCCGGAGAAAAAACTGATTATGTGTCGAACCACTGAATCGGATCAGAAATTCGGTTTTGGAGACCTCCATATAATATTTTATGCACATACGAAAGAATCAGCGAGCCGAGGAAAATTTTGCCAGTATTACCAAAGGGGTATGTTCACCGAGCCGAGGAAAAAATTGAGTATGGGTCGAACCACTGTATCGGATCAGAAATTCGGTCTTCAAGACTTCCATATATTATTTTATAAACATACGATAAAATCAGATGAATAATTATACCCTGAAGCCACCCCGCGGCCCTTTCGAAATTTTTGCCAGTATTGCCAAAGGGGTATGTTCACCAAGCAGGAGAAAAAACTGAGTATGGGTCGAACCACTGAATCGGATCAGAGATTAGGTCTTGGAGACTTTCATACAATATTTTATATACGAACGATTGAATAGGATCAATAATTATGCCATGGCGCCTCCTCGGGGCCCGTTTAAATTTTGCAAGTATTGCCAAAGAGGTATGTTCACCAAGCCGGAGAAAAAATTGAGTATGGGTCCAACCACTCAATCGGATCAGAAATTCGGTCTTTTAGACTTCCATACAATATTTTATACACATACAAAAGAATCGGATCAATAATTATGCCCTGACGCCACCCCGGGCCTGTTCGAAATTTTGCGAGTATTCCATAGGGGTATGCTCAACGAGCCAGAGAAAAAACTGAGTATGGGTTGAACCACTAAATTGGATCAGAAATTCGGTCTATAAGACTTCCATACAATATTTTTTACACATACGAAAAAATCAGATCAATAATTAACCCCTGACACCACCCGCGGCCCTTTAAAATTTTTTCAGTATTGCCAAAGAGGTATGTTCACCGAGCCGGAGAAAAAACTGAGTATGGGTCAAACCACTGAATTGGATCAGGAACTCGGTCTTGGAGACTTTCATACAATATTTTATACACATACGAAAAAATAGGATCAATAATTATGCCCTAACGCCACCCCGGGGCCGTGCGAAATTTTGCCAGTATTGCCAAAGGGGTGTTCACCGAGCCGGAGAAAAAACTGAGTATGGATCGAACCACTGAATCGGATCATAGATTCAGTCTTGGAGACTTCATTAAATATTTTATACACATACGAAAGAATCAGATCAATAATTATGCCCTGACGCCACCCCGCGGCCCTTTCGAAATTTTGCAGTATAGCCAAAAGGGTATGTTCACCGAGCCAGAGAAAAATTGTTTACGGGTTGAACCACTGAATCGGATCAGAGATTCGGTCTTGGAGACTTCCATACCATATTTTTTACACATACGAAAGAATTGGATCAATAATTAAGCCCTAACGCCACCCCGCGGCCCTTTCGAAATTTTACCAGTATTGCCAAAAGGGTATGTTCACCGAGCCTGAGAAAAATCTGAGTATGAGTTGAACCGCTGAATCGTATAAGAAATTCGGTTTTCAAGACTTCCATACATTATTTTATTTTATAAACATACAATAGAATCGGATCAATAATTATGCCCTGACGCCACCCAGGGGCCCGTTTGAAATTTTTCCAGTATTGCCAAAGGGGTATATTCACCGAGCCGAAGAAAAAACTGAGTATGGGTCGAACCACAGAATCGGATTAGAAATTCGGTCTTCAAAACTTCCATACAATATCTTATAAAAAACGATAAAATTGGATCAATAATTATGCCCTGACGCTACCTCGGGGGCCGTTTGAAATAATGCCCGTATTGCCAAAGAGGTATGTTAACCGAGCCGAAGAAAAAACTTAGTATGGATCGAATCACTGAATCGGATCGGAAATTCGGTCTTCAAGACTTCCTTACAATATTTTATAACCATACGAGAGAATCGGATCAATAAATATGCCCTGACGTCACCTCGGGTCTCGTTCGAAATTTTACCAGTATTGCCAAAGGGGTATGTTCACCGAGCTGGAGAAAAAACTGAGTATTAGTCGAACTACTGAATCGGATCAGAAATTCGGTCTTGGAGACTTCCGTACAATATTTTATACACATACGAAAGAATCAGATCAATAATTATGCCTTGACGCCACCCCGGGGCCCGTTCGAAATTTTGCCAGTATTGCTAAAGAGGTATGTTCACCAAGCCGGAGAAAAATTGAGTATGGGTCGAACCACTGGATCGGATCAGAAATTCTGTCTTTGAGACTTCCGTACAATATTTTATACACATACGAAAGAATCGGATCAATAATTATGCCCTGACGCCACCCTCCCTGTTCGAAATTTTGCCAGTGTTCCGTAGGGGTATCCTCAACGAGCCGGAGAAAAAACTGAGTATGGGTTGAACCACTAAATTGGATCAGAAATTCGGTCTTGGAGACTTCCATACAATATTTTATAAACATACGATAGGATCGGATCAATAATTATGCCCTAACGCCACCCCGGGGCCTGTTGAAATTTTGCAAGTATTGCCAAAGGGGTATGTTCACCGAGCCAAAGAATAAACTAAGTATGGATTGAACTAATGAATCGGATCAGAGATTCAGTCTTGGAGACTTCCATACAATATTTTATACACATACGAAAGAATCAGATCAATAATTATGCCCATACGCCACCCCGGGGCCCGTTATAAATTTTGCCAGTGTTCCGTAGGGGTATCCTCAACAAGCCGGAGAAAAAATTGAGTATGGGTCGAACCACTCAATCGGATCAGAAAATCGGTCTTTGAGACTTCCATACAATATTTTATACACATACGAAAGATTCGGAACAATAATTATGCCCTGACGCCACCCCGGGCATGTTCGAAATTTTGCTAATATTCCATAGGGGTATGCTCAACGAGCCGGAAAAAAACTGAGTATGGGTCGAACCACTGAATCGGATCATAAATTCGGTCTTGGAGACTTCAATACAATATTTTATATACATACGAAAGAATCAGATCAATAATTTTGCTCTGAAACCATCCCGGTCCCGTTCGAAATTTGGCCAGTATTGCCAAAGGGGTACGTTTACTGAGCAGGAGAAAAAACTGAGTATGGGTCGAACCACTGAATCGGATCAGAGATTCGGTTTTTGAGACTTCCATACAATATTTTATAAATGTACGATTGAATCGGATCAATAATTATGCCCTGACGCCACCTCGGGACCCGTTTAAATTTTGCCAGTATTGCTAAGTGGTATGTTCACCGTGCCGGAGAAAAAACTGAGTATGGGTCGAACCACTTAATTGTATCAGAAACTCGGTCTTGGAGACTTCCATACAATATTTTATAAATATAAGAAAGAATCGAATAAATAGTTATGCCCTGACGCCACACTGGGGCACGTTCGCTATTATGCTAAAGGGGTATGTTCACCGAACCGGAGAAAAAACTTAGTATGGGTCGAACCACTGAATTGGATCAGAGAATCGGTTTTGGAAACTTCCATATAATATTTTATACACAAACGAAAGAATCGGATCAATAATTATGTCTTGACGCCACCACGGGGCCCGTTCAAAATTTTGACAGTATTGTCAAAGGGGTTCACCGAGTTAGAGAAAAAAACTGAGTATGGGTCGAACCACTGAATCAGATCAGAAATTCGGTCTTGGAGACTTCCATACAATATTTTATAAACGTACGATTGAATCGGATCAATAAATATGCCCTTGCGCCACCTCGAGGCCCGTTTAAAATTTTCCCAGTATTGCCAAAGGTGTTCACCGAACCGGAGAAAACCTGAGTTTGGGTCGAACCATTGAATCGGATCAGAAATTCGGTCTTGAAGACTTCCATACAATATTTTATAAACACACGATAGAATCGGATGAATAATAATGCCCAAAAACCACCCCGGGGCCCGTTCGAAATTTTACCAGTATTGCCAAATGAGTATGTTCATGAGCCGGAGAAAAAATTGAGTATGGGTCGAACCACTGAGTTTGATCAGAAATTCGGTCTTGGAGACTTCCATACGTTATTTTACACACATACGAATAAATCGGATCAATAATTATGCCCTGACGCCACCCCGTGGCCCGCTCGAAATTTTGCCATTATTGACAAAGGGGTATGTTCACCGAGCCGGAGAAAAAACTGAGTATGGGTCGAACCACTGAATCGAATCAGAAATTCGGTCTTGGAGACTTCCATACAACATTTTATACATATAGAAAGAACCAGATCAATAATTATGCCCTGACGCCACCCCGCGGCCCGTTCGAAATTTTTCCAGTATTGCCAAAGGGGTATGTTCACCGAGCCGGAGAAAAAACTGAGTATGGGTCGAACCACTGAATCGGATTAGAAGTTCGGTCTTGGAGACTTCCATACAATATTTTATACACATACGATAGAATTATATCAATAATTATGCCCTTAAACCACCCCGGGCCCGTTCGAAATTTGGCCAGTATTGCCAAAGGGGTACGTTCACCGAGCAGGAGAAAAAACTGAGTATGGGTCGAACCATGGAATCGGAACAGAGGTTCGGTCTTGGAGACTTCCATACAGTATTTTATAAACGTACGATTGAATTAGATTAATAATTATGCCATTGCGCCACCTCGGGGCCCATTTGAAATTTTGCCAGTATTTACAAAGGGGTATGTTCACCGAGCTGGGGAAAACCTTGATTTGGGTCGAACCGTTGAATCGGATCAGAAATTCGGTCTTGAAGACTTCCATACAATATTTTATAAACACACGATAGAATCGGATGAATAATTATGCCCTGACGCCACCTAGGGCCCGTTCGAAATTTTGCCAATATTGCCAAGGGGTATGTTCACCGAGCCGGAGAAAAAACTGAGTATGGGTAGAACCACTGAATTGTATTAGAAACTCGGTCTTGGAGACTTCGATATAATATTTTATAAATATACGAAAGAATCGAATCAATAGTTATGCCCTGACGCCACCCCGGGGCCCGTTCGCTATTATGCTAAAGGGGTATGTTCACCAAGCCGGAGAAAAAACTGATTATGGGTTGAACCACTGAATTGTATCAGAAACTCGGTCTTGGAGACTTCCATACAATATTTTATAAATATACGAAAGAATCGAATCAATAGTTATCCCCTGACGCCACCCCGTGGCCCGTTCGCTATTTTGCTAAAGGGGTATGTTCACCGAGCCGGAGAAAAAACTGAGTATGGGTCGAACCACTGAATCGTATCAGAGATTCGGTCTTGGAGACTTCCATATAATATTTTATACACGAACGATAGAATCGAATCAATAATTATGCCTTGACGACACCACGGGGCCCGTTCAAAATTTTGACAGTATTGCCAAAGGGGTATGTTCAACGAGTTAGAGAAAAAACTGAGTATGGGTCGAACCACTGAATCAGATCAGAAATTCGGTCTTGAAGACTTCCATACAATATTTTATAAACGTAAGATTGAATCGGATCAATAAGTATGCCCTGGCGCCACCCCGGGGCCAGTCCGAAATTTTACCAGTATTGCCAAAGGGGTATGTTCACCTAGACGGAGAAAAAACTGAGTATGGGTCGAACCAATGAACTGTATCAGAAACTCGGTCTTGGAGACTTCCACATAATATTTTATAAATATATGAAAGAATCGAATCATTAGTCATGGCATGACGCCAACCCGGGGCCCGTTCGCTATTATGCCAAAAGGGTATGTTCACAGAGCCGGAGAAAATACTAAGTATGGGTTGAACCACTGAGTCGGATCAGAAATTCGGTCTTGGAGACTTCCATACATTATTTTACACACATACGAGTAAATCGGATCAATAATTATGCCATGGGGCCCATTCGAAATTTTGCCAGTATTGACAAAGGGGTATGTTCACCGAGCCGGAGAAAAAACTGAGTATGGGTCGAACCACTGAATCGGATTAGAAATTCGGTCTTGGAGACTTCCATACAATATTTTATACACATATGATAGAATCAGATCAATAATTATACCCTGAAACCAACCCGGGCCCGTTCGAAATTTGGCTAGTATTGCCTAAGGGGTACATTCACTGAGCGGGAAAAAAAACTGAGTATGGGTCGATCCACGGAATCAGATCAGAGATTCGGTCTTGGAGACTTCCATACAGTATTTTATAAACGTACGATTGAATTAGTTCAATAAATATGCCCTTGCGCCACCTCGGGACCCGTTTGAAATTTTACCAGTATTTCCAAAGGGGTATGTTCACCGAGCCGGGGAAAACCGGGATTTGGGTCGAACCGTTAAATCGGATCAGAAATTCGGTCTTGAAGACTTCCATACAATATTTTATAAACACACGATAGAATCGGATGAATAATTATGCCCTGACGCCACCCCAGGGCTCGTTCGAAATTTTGCCAGTATTGACAAGGGGTATGTTCACCGAGCCGGAGAAAAAACTGAGTATGGGTCGAACCACTGAATTGTATCAGAAACTCAGTCTTGGAGACTTCCATACAATATTTTATAAATATACAATAGAATCGAATCAATAGTTATGCCCTGACGCCAACCCGGGGCCCGTTCGCTATTATGCTAAAGGGTTATGTTCACCTAGTCGGAGAAAAAACTGAGTATGGGTCGAACCACTGAATTGTATCAGAAATTCGGTCTTGGAGACTTCCATACAATATTTTATAAATATACGAAAGAATCGAATCAATAGTTATGCCCTGACGCCACCCCGGGGCCCGTTCGCTATTATGCTAAAGGGGCACCGAGCCGGAGAAAAAAATGAGTATGGGTCGAACCACTAAATCGGATCAGAGATTCGGTCTTGGAGACTTCCATATAATATTTTATACACGAACGATAGAATCGGATCAATAATTATGCCTTGACGCCACCACGGGGCCCGTTCAAAATTTTGACAGTATTGCCAAAGGGGTATGTTCAACGAGTTATAGAAAAAATTGAGTATGGGTCGAATCACAGAATCAGATCAGAAATTCGGTCTTGGACACTTCCATACAATATTTTAAAAACGTACGATTGAATTTGATCAATAAGTATGCCCTGGCGCCACCTCGGGGTCCGTTTGAAATTTTGCCAGTATTGCCAAAGGGGTATGTTCACCGAACCGGTGAAAACCTGAGTTTGGGTCGAACCATTGAATCGGATCAGAAATTCGGTCTTGAAGACTTCCATACAATATTTTATAAACACACGATAGAATCGGATGAATAATTATGCCCTGACGCCACCCCGGGGCCCGTTCGAAATTTTACCAGTATTGCCAAATGGGTATGTTCACCGAGACGGAGATAAAACTGAGTAAGGGTCGAACCACTGAACTGTATCAGAAACTCGGTCTTGGAGACTTCCACACAATATTTTATAAATATACGAAAGAATCGAATCAATAGTTATGGCATGACGCCACCCCGGGACCCGTTCGCTATTATGCCAAAAGGGTATGTTCACAGAGCCGGAGAAAATTCTGATTATGGGTTGAACCACTGAGTCGGATTAGAAATTTGGTCATGGAGACTTCCATACATTATTTTACACACATACGAATAAATCGGATCAATAATTATGCCCTGGGCCCGTTCGAAATTTTGCCAGTATTGACAAAGGGGTACGTTCTCCGTGCAGGAGAGAAAACTGAGTTTGGGTCGAACCACTGAATTGTATCAGAAACTCGATCTTGGAGACTTCCATACAATATTTTATAAATATACGAAAGATACGAATCAATAGTTATGCCATGAAGCCACCCCGGGGCCGGTTCGCTATTATGCCAAAGGGGTATGTTCACCGAGCCGGAGAAAAAACTGAGTATGAATCGAACCACTGAATCGAATTAGAAATTAGGTCTTGGAAACTTCCATACAATATTTTATAAACATACGATAGAATCAAATCAATAATTATGCCCTGACTCCACCCCAAGACCCGTTCGAAATTTTGCCAGTATTACCAAAGGGGTATGTTCGCCGAGACGGAGAAAAAACTTAGTATGGGTCGAACCACTGAATCGAATCATAAATTCGGACTTGGAGACTTCCATATAATATTTTATACACATACGAAAGAATCGGATCAGTATTTATGCCCTGAAGCCACCTCGGGGCCCGTTCGAAATTTTGCCAAAGGGGTTTGTTCACCGAGCCGGAAAAAAACTGAGTATGGATCGAACCACATAATCGGATCAGAGATTCGGTCTTGGAGACCTCCATATAATATTTTATACACATACGAAAGAATCAGATCAATAATTATGCCCTAAACCACATCGGGGCTCGTTCAAAATTTTGCCAGTATTGCCAAAATGGTATGTTCACCGAGCCGAGGAAAAAATTGAGTATGGGTCGAACCACTGTATCGGATCAGAAATTCGGTCTTCAAGACTTCCATACAATATTTTAAAAACATACGATAAAATCAGATGAATATTTATACCCTGACGTCACCCCGAGGCCCTTTCGAAATTTTTGCCAGTATTGCAAAAGGGGTATGTTCACCAAGCAGGAGAAAAAACTGAGTATGGGTCGAACCACTGAATCGGATCAGAGATTCGGTCTTGGAGACTTCCATACAATATTTTATAAACGTACGATTGAATCGGATCGATAATTATGCCCTAGCGCCACCTCGGGGCCCGTTTAAATTTTGCAAGTATTGCCAAAGGGGTATGTTCACTGAGCCGGTGAAAACCTGATTTTGGGTCGAACCATTAAATCAGATCAGAAATTCGGTCTTAAAGACTTCCATACAATATTTTATAAACACACGATAGAATCGGATGAATAATTATGCCCTGTCGCCACCCCGGGGCCTGTTGAAATATTGCCAGTATTGCCAAAGGGGTATGTTCGCCTAGACGGAGAAAAAACTGAGTATGGGTCGAATCACTGAATCGAAATTTTGCCCTGAAGCCACCCCGGGGTCCGTTCGAAATTTTGCGAGTATTGCCAAAGGGGTATGTTCACCGAGCTAGAGAAAAACTTGAGTATGGGTCGAACCACTGAATCGAATCAGAGATTCGGTCTTGGAGACTTCCATATAATATTTTATACACATACGAAAGAATCAGATCAACAATTATGCCCTGAAGCCACCCCTGGGCCCGTTCGAAATTTTGCGAGTATTGCCAAATGGTTCATCGAGCCGGAGAAAAAACTGAGCATGAGTCGAACCACTGAATCGAATCAGAGATTCGTTCTTGGAGACTTCCATTTAATATTTTATACACATACGAAAGAATCGGATCAATGATTATGCTCTGAAACCACCCCGGGGCCCGTTCGAAATTTAGCCAGTATTTCCAAAGGGGTATGTTCACCGAGACAGAGAAAAAACTGAGTATGGGTCGAACCACTGAATCGGATCAGAAATTCGGCCTTCAAGACTTCCATACAATATTTTATAAACATACGATAGATTCAAATCAATAATTATGCCCTGACTCCACCCAAGACCCGTTCGAAATTTTGCCAGTATTGCAAAAGGGGTATGTACGCCGAGACGGAGAAAAAACTAAGTATGGGTTGAACAACTGAATCGAATCAGAAATTCGGTCTTGGAGACTTCCATATAATATTTTATACACGTACGAAAGAATCGGATCAATAAATATGCCCTGAAGCCACCCCGGGGCCCGTTCGAAATTTGCGAGTATTTCCAAAAGGGAATGTTCACCGAGCCGGAGAAAAACTTGAGTATGGGTCGAACCACGGAATCTGATCAGAAATTTGGTCTTCAAGACTTCCATACAATATTTAATAAACATACGATAGAATCGGATTAATAATTATGCCCTGACACCACCCCGCGACCCATTCGAAATTTTGCCAGTATTGCCAAAGGGGTATGTTCACCGAGACGGAGAAAATACTGAGTATGAGTCGAGCAACTGAATCGGATCAGAAACTCGGTCTTCAAGACTTCCATACATTATTTTATACACATACGAAAGAATCGGATCAAAAATTATGCCCTGAAGCCAGCCCGGTGCGCGTTCGAAATTTTGCCAGTATTGCCAAAGAGGTATGTTCACCTAGCCGGAGAAAAAACTGAGTATGAAACGAAACGCTGAATCGAATCAGAGATTCGGTCTTGAAGACTTCTATATAATAATTTATACACATACGAAAGAGTCGGATCAATAATTATGCCCTGAAGCCACCCGGGGCCCGTTCGAAATTTTGCGAGTATTTCCAAAGGGGTATGTTCACCGAGCCAGAGAAAAACTTGAGTATGGGTCGAACCACTGAATCTGATCAGAAATTTGGACTTCAAGACTTCTATACAATATTTTATAAACATACGATAGAATCGAATTAATAATTATGCCCTGACACCACCCCGCGGCCCATTCGAAATTTTGCCAGTATTGCCAAAGGGGTATGTTCACCGAGACGGAGAAAATACTGGGTATGAGTCGAACCACTGAATCGGATCAGAAATTCAGTCTTGAAGACTTCCATTCATTACTTTATACACATACGAAATAATCGGATCAATAACTATGCCCTGACGCCACCCCGCGGCCCGTTCGAAATATTGTCGTTATTGCCAAAAGGGTATGTTCACCGAGAGGGAGAAAAAGCCGAGTATCGATCGAACCACTAAATCGGATCAGAAATTCGGTCTTGGAGACTTCCATATAATATTTTATACACATACGAAAGAATCGGATAAATGATTTTTCTCTGAAGCCACCCCGGGGCCCGTTCGAAATTTTGCCAGTATTGCCAAAGGGGTATGTTCACCGAGACAGAGAAAAAACAGAGTATGGGTCGAACCACTGAATCGGATCAGAAATTCGGCCTTCAAGACTTCCATACAATATTTTATAAACATACGATAGAATCGGATTAATAATTATGTCCTGACACCACCCCGCGGCCCATTCGAAATTTTGCCAGTATTGCCAAAGGGGTATGTTCACCGAGACGGAGAAAATACTGAGTATGAGTCGAACCACTGAATCGGATCAGAAATTCGGTCTTGAAGACTTCCATAAATTACTGTATACACATACGAAAGAATTGGATCAATAATTATGCCCTGAAGCCGCCCCGGGGCCCGTTCGAAATTTTGCCAGTATTGCCAAAGGGGTATGTTCATATAGCCGGAGAAAAAACTGAGTATGAGTCGAACCACTGAATCGAATCAGAAATTTGGTCTTGGAGACTTCCATACAATTTATTATACACATACAAAAGAATCGAATCAATAATTATGCCCTGACGCCACCCCGCGGCCTTTTCAAAATTTTTCCAGTATTGCTAGAGAGGTATGTTCACCGATCCGGAGAAAAAACTGAGTATGGGTCGAACGACTAAATTCGGTCTTGAAGACTTCCATACAATATTTAATAAACATACGATTGAATAGGATTAATAATTATACCCTGAACCATCCTGAGGCCCGTTTGAAGTTTTGCAAGTATTGCCAAAGGGGTATGTTCACCGAGCCGGAGAAAAACGGAGTATGGGTCGAACCACTGAATCGGGTCAGAGATTCGGTCATGGAGACTTCTATACAATATTTTATACACATACGAAAGAATCGGATCTATAATTATGCCCTGACGCCACCACGGGCCCGTTCTAAATTTTGCCGGTATTGCCAAAGGGGTATCTTCGCCGAGCCGGAGATAAAACTGAGTATGGGTCGAACCACTGAATCGGATCAGAAATTCGGTCTTATGGACTTCCATACAATATTTTATAAACATATGATTGAATATGATCAATAATTATGCCCTGAACCATCCCGGGGCCCGTTTGAAATTTTCAAGTATTGCCAAAAGGGTTTGTTCACCGAGCCGGAGAAAAACTGAGTATGGGTCGAACCACTGAATCGGATCAGAAATTCGGTCTTGTAGACTTTCATACAATATTTCATACACTTACGAATGAATCGGATCATTAATTATGCCCTGACGCCACCCCGCGGCCCTTTCAAAATTTTGTCAGTATTGCCAAAAGGGTATGTTGACCGAGCCGGAGAAAAAATTGAGTATGGGTCGAACCAGTGAAAAGGATCAGAATTTCGGTCTTCAAGACTTCCATACAATATTTTATAAACATACGATAGAATCGGATCAATAATTATGCCTTGACACCACCTCGGGGCCCGTTCGAAATTTTGCCAGTATTGCCAAAGGGTTATGTTCAGCGAGCCGGATAAAAAACTGAGTATGGGTCTAACCACTTAATCGGATCAGAAATTCAGTCTTGAAAACTTTCATACAATATTTTATAAATATACGATTGAATAGGATCAATAATTATGCCCTGAACCATCCCGGGGCCCGTTTGAAATTTTGCCGGTATTCTAAAGGGGTATGTTCACCGAGCAAGAGTAAAAACTAAGTATGGGTCGAACCACTTAATTCGGATCAGAAATTCGGGCTTGAAGGCTTCCATACAATATTTTATACACATATGAAAGAATCGGATCAATAATTATGCCCTAAAGTCACCCCGGGGCCCGTTCGAAATTTTGCCAGTATTGCCAAAGGGGTATGTTCACCGAGCTGGAGAAAAAGCTGGGTACGGGTCGAAAAACTGAATCGGATCAGAAATTCAGTCTTGGAGACTTCCAGACATTATTTTATACACATACGAAAGAATCAGATCAATAATGATGCCCTGACGCCACCCCACGGCCCGTTCGAAATTTTGCAAGTATTGCCAAAGGGGTATGTTCACCGAACCCGAGAAAAAACTAAGTGTGGGTGAACCACTGAATCGGTTTAGAGATTCGGTCTTGAAAAATTCCATACAATATTTTATAAACATACGATGGAATAGGGTCAATAATTATGCCCTGACGCCACCTCCGGGCTCGTTCGAAATTTTGCCAGTATTACCAAGTGGGTATGTTCACCGAGCCGGAGAAAAAACTGAGTATGGGTCGAACCACTGAATCGGATTAGAGATTCGGTCTTGGAGACTTCCATACAATATTTTATAAACATACGATTGAATAGGATCAATAATTATACCGTGACGCCACCTCCGGGCTCGTTCGAAATTTTGCCAGTATTACCAAGTGGGTATGTTCACCGAGCCGGAGAAAAAACTGAGTATAGGTCGAACCACTGAATCGGATTAGAGACTCGGTCTTGGAGACTTCCATACAATATTTTATAAACATACGATTGAATAGGATCAATAATTATGCCTTGACGCCACCTCCGGGCTCGTTCGAATTTTTGCCAGTATTACCAAGTGGGTATTTTCACCGAGCCGGAGAAAAAACTGAGCATGGGTCAAACCACTGAATCGGATCCGAGATTCGGTTTTGGAGACTTCTATACAATATTTTATACACATACGAAAGAATCGGATCAATAATTATTCCCGAACGCCACCCCGTGGCCAGTTCTAAATTTTGCCAGTATTGCCAAAGGGTATGTTCACCGAGCCGGAGAAAAAACTGAGTATGGTTCGAACCACTGAATCAGATCAGAAATTCGGTCTTAAAGACTTCCATACAATCTGTTATAAACATGTGATTGAATAGTCAATAATTATGCCCTGAACTATCCCGGGGCCCGTTTGAATTTTTGCCAGTATTGCCAAAGGGTTATGTTCACCGAGCCGGAGAAAAAACTGAGTATGACTCGAACCACTGAATCGGATTAGAAATTCGGTCTTGAAGACTTCCATACAGTATTATATACACATACGAATGAATCGGATCAATAATTATGACCTGACGCCACCCGGGGCCCGTTCTAAATTTTGCCAGTATTGCCAAAGGGGTATGTTTACCGAGCCGGAGAAAAAACTGAGTATGGGTCGAACCACTTAATCAGATCAAAAATTCGATCTTAAAGACTTCCATACAATATTTTATAAACATACGATTGAATAGGATCAATAATAATGCCCTGAACCATCCCGGGGCCCGTTTTAAATTTTGCCAGTATCGCCAAAGGGGTTTGTTTACTGAGCCGGAGAGAAAACTGAGTATGGGTCGAACCACTGAATCGGATCAGAAATTCGGTCTTGGAGACTTCCATACAATATTTTATACACATACGAATGAATCGGATCAATAATTATACCCTGACGCCACCCCGCGGCCCTTTCAAATTTTTGCTAGTATTGCCAAAGGGGTATGTTAACCGAGCCGGAGAAAAAATTGAATATGGGTCGAACCACTGAATCGGATCAGAATTTCGGTCTTCAAGACTTCCATTCAATATTTTATAAACATACGATAGAATCGGATCAATAATTATGCCCTGACGTCACCTCGGGGCCCGTTCGAAATTTTGCCAGTATTGCTAAAGGGCTATGTTCAGCGAGCCGGAGAAAAAACGGAGTATGGGTCTAACCACTTAATCGGATCAGAAATTCGGTCTTGAAGACTTCCATACAATATTTTATAAACATACGATTGAATAGGATCAATAATTATGCCCTGAACCATCCCGGGGCCCGTTAGAAATTTTGCCAGTATTCTAAAGGGGTATGTTCACCGAGCAAGAGAAAAAACTAAGTATGGGTCGAAACACTGAATCGGATAAGAAATTCGGTCTTGAAGACTTCCATACAATATTTTATAAACATACGATTGAATAAGATCAATAATTATGCCCTGAACCATCCCGGGGCCCGTTAGAAATTTTGCCGGTATTCTAAAGGGGTATGTTCACCGAGCCGGAGAAAAAACTAAGTATGGGTCTAACAACTTAATGGGATCAGAAATTCGGTCTTGAATACTTCCAAACAATATTTTATAAACATACGATTGAATAGGATCAATAATTATGCCGTGAACCATCCCGGGGCCCGTTAGAAATTTTGCCGGTATTCTACAGGGTATGTTCACCGAGCCGAAGAAAAAACTAAGTATTGGTCGAACCACGAAATCGGATCAGAAATTCGTTCTTAAAGACTTCCATACAATATTTTATACACATATGAAAGAATCAGATCAATAATTATGCCCTGAAGTCACCCCGGGGCCCGTTCGAAATTTTGTCAGTATTGACAAAGGGGTATGTTCACCGAGCCGGAGAAAAAGCTGAGTATGGGTCGAAAAACTGAATCGGATCAGAAATTCGGTCTTCAAGACTCCATACAATATTTTATAAACATACGATAGAATCGGATCAATAATTATGCCCTAACGCCACCCCGGGGCCTGTTGAAATTTTGCCAGTATTACTAAAGGGGTATGTTCACCGAGCCGGAGAAAAAACTGAGTATGGGTCGAACCACTGAATCGGATCAGAATTTCGATCTTGAAGACTTCCATACAATATTTTATACACATACGAATGAATCGGATCAATAATTATGCCCTGACGCCACCCCGGGGCACGTTCTAAATATTGCCAGTATTGCCAAAGGGGTATGTTCACCGAGCCGGAGTAAAAACTGAGTATGGGTCGAACCACTTAATCGGATCAGAAATTCGGTCTTGAAGATTTCCATAAAATATTTTATAAACATATGATTGAATAGGATCAATAATTATGCCCTGAACCATCCCGCGGCCCGTTAGAAATTTTGCCAGTATTGCCAAAGGGGTATGTTCAACGAGCCGGAGAAAAAACTGAGTATGGGTCAAACCACTGAATCGTATCTGAAATTCGGTCTTAGAGACTTCTATACAATATTTTATACACATACGAATGAATCGGATCAATAATTATGCCCTGACGCCACCCCGCGGCCCATTCAAAATTTTGCCAGTATTGCCAAAGGGGTATGTTCACCGAGCCGGAGAAAAATTGAGTATGGGTTGAACCACTGAATCGGATCAGAATTTCGGTCTTCAATACTTCCATACAATATTTTATAAACATACGATAGAATCGGATCAATAATTATGCCATGACGCCACCTCGGGGCCCGTTCAAAATTTTTCCTGTATTGCCAAAGGGTTATGTTCACTGAGCCGGAGAAAAAACTGAGTATGGCTCGAACCACTGAATCGGATCAGAAATTCGGTCTTCAAGACTTCCATACAATATTTTATACACATACGAAAGAATCGGATCAATAATTATGCGCTGACGCCACCCCGGGCCCGTTTGAAATTTTGTCGGTATTTTAAAGGGGTATGTTCACCGAGCAGGAGAAAAAACTAAGTATGGGTCGAACCACTGAATCGGATCACAAATTCGGTCTTGAAGACTTCCATACAATATTTTATACAAATATGAAAGAATCGGATTAATAATTATGCCCTGAAGTCACCCCGGGGCCCGTTCAAAATTTTTCTAGTATTGCCAATGGGGTATGTTCACCGAGCCGGAGAAAAAACTGAGTATGGGACGAAAAACTGAATCGGATCAGAAATTTGGTCTTGGAGACTTCCATACAATATTTTATACACATACGAAAGAATCAGATCAATAATTATGCCTTGACGCCACCCCGCGGCCCGTTCGAAATTTTGTAAGTATTTCCAAAGGGGTATGTTCACCGAACAGGAGAAAAAACTGAATGTGGGTGAACCACTGAATCGGATCAGAAATTCGGTCTTCATGACTTTCATACAATATTTTATAAATCTACGATAGAATCGGATCAATAATTATGCCTTGAAGCCACCTTGGGGCCCGTTCGAAATTTTGCCAGTATCGCCAAAGGGGTATGTTCACCGAGCCGGAGAAAAATTGAGTATTGGTCGAACCACTGAATCGGATAAGAGATTCGGCCTTGGAAACTTTCATACAATATTTTATGCACATACGAAAGAATCAGATCAATAGTTATGCCTTGACGCCACCATGGGGCCTTTCTAAATTTTACCAGTATTGCCAAAGGGGTATGTTCACTGAGCCAGATAAAAAATTGAGTATGGGTCGAACCACTGAATCAGATCTAGATTTTGGTCTTCAAGACTTTCATACAATATTTTATAAACATACGATCGAATCGGATAAATAATTATGCCCTGACGCAACCCCACGGTCCGTTCGAAACTTTGCCAGCATTGCCAAAGAAGTATGTTCACCGAGACGGAGAAAGACTGAGTAAGGGTCGAACCACTGAATCGGATTAAAAAAATCGGTCTTTGAGACTTTCATACAATATTTTATACATATACGAAAGAATCGGATCAATAATTATGCCCTGACGCCACCCCGGGGCCCGTTCGAAATTTTGCCAGTATTGCCAAAGGGGTATGTTCACCGAGCCGGAGAAAAAACTGATTATGGGTCGAACCACTGAATCGGATCAGAAATTCGGTCTTGGAGACTTCCATACAATATTTTATAAACATACGATAGAATCGAATCAATAACTATGCCCTGAAGCCACCTCGGGGTTCGTTCGAAATTTTGCCAGTATTACCAAAGGGGTATGTTCACCGAGTCGGAGAAAAAACTGAGTATGGGTCAAACCACTGAATCGGATCAGAGATTCGGTATTGGAGACTTCCATACAATATTTTAATTGTAAAGTTTTTTTCTAAACCAAAACTCCGGTCCCCTTTGTCCAGCGGCTACCGTAAGCTACGGTAGCCACCGTCGCTTACGATGCCACAGTAGCTTACTGTGGCCTCTGACACCTTATTCTCACCGTAAGACGGTTTTAAACTAGATTAGCCTTCTCGAAAATCCACCGTAGCCTACGTTGGACGCATCCATTTACTCTTGAGCTTACTCGGAAATATCTTCAGTCTCGAATTATACAACCACACCTTTTGACCCAGTTCAAAAGTTTTTTTCCTCAACTTTTCATCGTGAACATTTTTAGGCTTGTTTTTATATGCAGAAGCACATTCGTATGCCTCATCCCGGATTTCTTCACTTTCATTAAATTGCAACTTACTTCCTTGAAATCCGCATTAATAGTCTTTATCGCCCGATGCGCCAACTCCATTGGTAAGTGACATCCTTTTTCATACATTAACCAATAAGGAGTTGTACCAATGGGAGTTTTATAGGCGGTCTGGTATGCCCACAACAGATAATCTAATTTAGATGATCAATCCTTTCGATCGACCCGTACCGTCTTCATCAAAATTTCTTTGATTTTCTTGTTGGACACTTCGATTTGTCCACTCGTTTGCGGATGATATGGAGTAGCAATGGGGTTATTCACATTATATCGTTTTAAGAGCTTCCCAAAGTTGAAAATTTTGAAATGTGACCCACCATCACTAATGATAACCCGCGGAATACCAAAACGAGCAAAGATGTTTGATTAGACGAATTTGCACACCACCGAATGATCGTTAGTTCTCGTGGCTATTGCTTGGACCCACTTTGACACATAATCCACCGCAACCAAAATATATAAAAACCCATTTGAATTTGGAAACAGGCCCATAAAGTCAGTTCCCTACACATCAAAAATCTCTATCATCAAAATAGGTTGCAATGACATTTCATCCTTTCTGAGATACTACCCATCTTTTGACAATTTAAAAAATGTCGGGCATAATCACATAAATTCTTGAAAATGGTGGGCCAATAAAACCCAAATTGAAAAACGATAACCTGTTTTTTGACCACTAAAATGACCCCCACACGCCGATGCATGTGCATGAGTGAAAATCTCCAGCACCTCGGTGTCGGGAATACACCTTTGAATTACTTGATTCGACCCAACCTTGAAAAGGTCCGGTTCATCCCAAATATACTATTTCACTTGAGTCATAAACCGTTGTCTTCTCTTCTTTACCTAATGGCTTGGAATGGAACCCGTGGCTAAATAATTCACAAAATGAGCATACCACGGTGCAATTGTTCATGGGGAAACCTTTCATTTATTCCCATCGTGTCATCAACGCCTTCTAACGGAATCCGTAACGGAATCTGTGGCTAAATAATTTATCAACGTCTTCACAGTAAAAAGTCGAAAATGTCTTCGTAAACTTTCCAGGAATATGTTGGCCAAACTATTTACATATGGAGAAAGTGAATATGAGGTTATCACATATGCAAGCTTACATGTGAAACTCTCCAAAACTACATCGTTTTGTCTACATGAACATTACAGCTACGCTAATTTATTTAAAAACAATTAAAGATTAAATGTCCCAAAAAAAATTCTTCCCTAAATTAATTGGTATTGCTTACATCCCTCACTTGTGACATCCCTCACTTATGACATAGTGGTAGAAAGCTTGAGTTTCCCAGTGATCACCCAAGTTCGAATCCGACTTGTGTCACTTTTGGAGGAATATTGGCAGTGAAAAATTTGAGCTATACCTTGTGGAAAGGTTGTCAGTTCCATCGTGTGTTATGCCAGAGTGTTCTACTCTTTTGGTGGCACGACTATCGAGTGGCGGTCGGCGGTATAGTTTCATGGCGGAACGCTCAAGTCAAACTCTGAAGCCAGCGTGGGCCCGGTTAAGACAACATAGTCTGACCAGAGTGGGATATCAGGTTCTCCAAATTTGAAGAGTGCGATAGCCTAAATACAAAAAAGTCACTGTTCGAAAATTAATTTTGATATTGCTTCCTAAATGATCTCGTCTTCCTCAGTTCAAACCTTTACTCAGTTTCATATCTTTTTGTGCAATCCATCGTTTTGCCTTCTCCTTATAACCATCTACTAGTGATTTCATATTTTCAAAAAAGAATTTGCATCAACAATTAATGGCACGTTTATATAGTTATAATATTAATTAATAAAATCATATGTGAGTTCACATTTTTATATTTGTGGCGGTGGGTACATCATTACATATGTACTCCAATTCAACTTTTGGTCTTGGCTATACACAGAGCTAATTCTTTAAAAATGTGAAATTACACACAAAAACATATGTGCTCCAATTCAAATGTAAATTACAGATGCCAGATGATTTCGTCTTGATGAAAATAGGTGTAGGTTTGAAAACGAGGAACAAAGGATGATATAACTTCGGAAGTAGTTTTATAAAATATAATTTTTAAGTGTATTAATTTGATCAAAACGGATAGTTTAAGAGTTTCGCATTTAAGCTTGCATGTGTTACAACCTCATATTTACTTTTTCCTTGATATTAATAGACTAATAGTTAACTAAATATTAGTATAACTTTAGAATGTTCTAAATAGTGTTTGGGGTCTTTTTATTAACAGATTATTTTCACATTACCGAAATATTAATTCCATGTAATTACTCTCAGAGAAGATTAGAAAAATAAGCGGGAAAATTGGCCAAATAATGAATTTTGGGACTATCACATCAGCATCATAACCCTCTATTTTTTTTAAGAGATAAGTGTGCTGAAAAGTTTTTATTATGCAAATTTTAGCTCTAAATATGCTGTTTTAGGTTTTAAAACACAAAAACTCTATCACAATCATGTTATACAACATATATATATATATGGGGATGGTTCATGCGAGAAGTGATTTTATAGCGAGAAGTGCGAGAAGTGAATCTCAACCGTTAATTACACAAATCAATGGTTAATAATACAACATGGCATTTTTGTAAATATTTTAAACCTTTGGACAGATATTTTATGCATAAAAGGGTATAAAGGTCAATTTTGTGTAGCTTAGAATATGTAACGTGTAGAACATCCCTGTTTTTATTCCAAAACTGCTCCACATAACTCGTCGCACGAAATCCTCTGCTCATATGAAATTGATACACAAAATCGAGTAGATTAATGACAATTGATTCTTTTTGGGTGACAATAGGAAGCAATCGGTCATCCATGTTGTCTACAAGTTGGATTTTAAGCTTAATTTTGCTATAGTGATCGAAACCCTACACAAGGAATTGAAGGTATGTTGTGTATATCGTGCTGTGTTTTTCAATCAAAGTAGCTTATAAGGTAAATAGTGCATATTAGTCAAACTAATTCAACTTTAGTTCATCGAATTCTCCTTGGAATGTCATATTTTAATTCATATTACAAAGTCTACACATACATCTGGTGGGGTTTTTTTTGTGTGTGTAGTTAGTAGTATTATAAGATTTTCTAATGTTGTATTTATTTAGAACTGTAGAAATCGATATTTAATTCCCATAATATTTGATGTTTACTATAAGATTTAGTTCGAGAGGGTATACGAATGATTTTTTCAACGAGTTCTCGTTTAAAACAAATTGGGGATTGTTTGAGGTTACAACATTGATGCTTTAAACCGTATCAAGGTTATGCTCTTTTTTTTTAGAAAAAATCTATCATATCGACTTCATCATCTCAATTGTATACCTACATCTGAAATTTCTTCTTCTTATTGTTTATTAATACTACAAAACTTTGTGATTTACTAGGATTTTGGTTTTTATATTCACTGGTTACTTAGTTTTTTTGTTTACTTGGTTTTTGGTTCTTCATGTGTGCTTTGTAGTATGATTTCATATTAAATATTTATGTTGCTGAAATTATGTGTTACGTGTAAGGTTCTAGAAACTTGTGCTTGAGGTATAATTGTACTGTGTAGCACATATTCGTGTGTTGTGTAGGTTGTATATGATGTAATATATGTGTATGTGCAGCTTTATTTATATAATGTTTTTTTTTCTGCAGATGCCTAAACACTTAGAATGTGTGTGTATGTTGTAGGTTTTTTGTGTAGGTACCAAACATGTTATATGTAGGGCGCAATTTTTTGTTGTGTAGGTTACAATTCTTTGTTATGCAGGTTGTATATGTTGTAATACTTGTGTATGAGTAGCTTGTTGCATAATTTTATTTGTGCAGGTGTTTAACATTTAGAATGTGGTTGTGTAGGTTGGACGTTTTTTTGGTGGTGCTAAACATGTTATATGTATGGCATAATTGTTTTTTGTTTAGGTTGTATATGTAATATATGTGTATGTAGTGTGTATAGAGCATGTGTTGGTTGATGTGATATAATGTTTTTTCTTGTGTTGTGCAAGTTCTAAACATTTAGAATGCATATGTGTAGGGATATTAATGGTTGTGCAGGGATATAAAGTTTGCATATGTGTAGCCATATTAATTTGTGTATGTGTGGGGATATCAATGGTTGTGTACGGATATATTTGGTTGCATATGTGTAGGGATATCAATGGTTGTGTAGCGATATGTTGGTTGCATTTGTGTAACATGATTAATTGTTTAGTTAGTGTAATGATTTTATGTGTATGTGTGTACACGTGTACGAATATCCATACACAACCATTACAGAAAGCTCAAAGTTCCTACACTGCACATTATGAATATTATGATCGTTGTAGGTGGTGCTATGATCAGGTGTAAAATATGCAGGTATATTCATATTTCTTACAATGATGAGTCGTAACCTAGAGATGAAAAAAATGAACGGATTAGGTAACGGGAAAAACTCATGTTAGTGCAGGTCAAATTCGGTAGAGTGACACCAACATTTTTCTTTTTTACATAATTTGAATTTATAACCAGCTAAGGAATTAAATATGAACAATATTTTAAATACAAAAACTAAAACTATTTTACATATTTTAAGCATTAGATTTAGGTTCGTGTATATGCGTGCTACTATTCTCTGTATTTATATGATGATATGTAGCTATGTAGGTGCAACATATATTTGTTTGTAGTGGTTTATAAAAATATTTTAATATACTAGTTACATGTCTAATGTTTTTAACAATGCTGGTTTGTTTTATTGTAGAAACAGAATGAGATTATTTCAACTTTCAAAGTTACCCGGTAAAAGATGGAGGCCCGGATAAGACGTAACCACTAAAGAATCAGATATTTTGGAGCTTCTAAAGAGCTTCACAATTCTAAATGATTGTTTTGTTGATGAATGAGCATGCAGAAAATGACAAGTCTGCTTTCGGCATCGTGTTTTGTTTAGGATAAACTATAGGGAACCTAGTGTTTTTATTATTTGATATACAACCGTTTATGTGATTTGAATAAAAATTGAACTCTTAAGTTTTTATTGTTTAATATCATTGGTTTAATGATTTTGCGGAACCGTGTCGGATCAATGACGATATAAGTTCTTTATCGCGGTTTTATCATGAAGATTTTAAAAAGCACACACGTCCTAAGGGTAAAACCTACCTTGCAGCAAGCTATTAATAATATACATAACAATTATTGATTTCTACGTACTCCATGAAATACAATCGATTATGTGTTTTTTTGTTTCAACTTTGTCTAGAAGTAGTAGATAATACAATGATTAATTATTGAGAATAAAAATAATGTAAGGAGTAAAAACCAACTTTTGTTGAATAATAGGCAAAAACGTCTTTTTTTGCTTCAACAATAATATTCTGGTGGATATTACTAGTAATGATGATCCTTGAATATTATATTATAAAAAAAGTTTGATGAATTATTAATATGAAAGCTTTTTGAATTGATATAAATTAAAAAATAATATAATTTGAAACCTTCTCCTATATTTAATAGTTACCAAAATAAAACATTTGTAGATATTACCAGTATACCCTTTTACATAATTTAAAGATAAAATAAAAAGAAAAATTTTGATTGGTTGATATCACTTCTCGCACTTCTCGCAATAAAAATACTTCTGAAATGAGCCTAATCCTATATATATATATATATATATATAAGAGATACTGTACGCTAATGCCTTAACGTACGAGAGATACGCGAGACGCTTAAAGGCAAAAACCTAAAACGCTCAAAAAACCTTAAACGCTCAAAAAACGGTCTTCCTGAAAAAAGTAAAAAATTGATCGATTAACTATCCAAAACTGTTTTTTTGGGTTAACCAATGATTAATTGGATATGTATTGACGATTCCGAGATGTTGAGATGTGATTTCATGGATCGATTCGTGAAAAACGGGATTCGCGTACGTTAATGTACGTTAAGGATTAGTGTATTGGATCTTTTTAATATATATATATATATAAGTGTACAACATAATTTTAGTATTTTATTTAAATATTATTTTTTATGTAACAAAATGGTACTCACGAATACAAGGAGTTATGTATGGAACTAGCTAATGAACTTTCTCTTATACATGTCTTTATATGAGAAACTCCTATAAAGATTATACAAGAACGAGTTTGTTATATGTAAAAATTAGTATTTTATAAACTTTTTACGTGTAAAAGACGTTTTTATATATGTGGAGGTCTTGGTCAAGTAAAGCACATTATTTTCAATTTAAACTTGAGAGGTCGTGTATTTAAGTCCTACATTTGATAACAAAAAATAGAGGATTTAGGTCGGACCACTGAGGTTTTTTCACCTACAATGGATTTTTTTTTAGGGTAAGAATAAAGATAACCGGGTGAGTTAGTGGCCCATCAACAATATCCAAATCACCGTTCAAAAATTAGATATTGTTTTTAATGCATATTCTCACCGTATGGTCCATATGTAGACGTCCGGATCCTATTTTTTAGGATTCATATGTGACAACTCGCCTCCATGTTCTCACCATATGGTCCATACGTAGATTTTCAGATTTTGTTTCTATTCGACATTGTCGCCAAATGGTCCATACGTAGACTACCAGATGCTATTTATTAGGAATTCATATGTGACAAATCGTTTTAAGAAAACACGTGAAGGCATTTTGTTTGTATCATAAACATGATGTGTGATCTGATCGTGGCTTTGTATTATCTATTTGTCAAAGAAGATAATAAACCTAAAAGCCTCTAGTTAAATTTTCATTTTGTAAAAGTATAATTTGTGAAATAAAATTACATATCTGTATATTGGATAATAATAAATGTTATGATGACAAAAAGATAAATGCATATAATTATAAGGCTATGTGGAGTAGAGATGCTACAACTTAGGGTGAATTGCGATACGTGGCGACCAGTTAGCAAATGGTAGGTTTTTGTTTTTGGATGTAATGATGTTGTGGTCCCTCTTTTGCCACGTCACCTTTTTTTTATTTTTTTCTTTTTATAAATAAAGTAAACAAATAAAAACCCATTAAATTAAATAATTAAATAAAAATACATTAAAATTAAAAGGGAAATAAAAAAATAATAATAACTAATATCCATAATATTCGTGCATTTTTTCAACATGTTGTCGATGCAATAATGCGGTCACTTCGTGAAACCCGGCCGCTTTGATGGATTCATAGTCTTTATCCATTTGTCGCAATTCCAATGTCTGGGCTAGCTTTTCTTGGTATTTGTTGGATTCTTTCATGTCCTTTACCATTTCAACGGTATATGTTTCGAAACAACCGAACACCTCGTTTAGATTACGACTTCTTCACTGACCGCCGTATTGAATCTTGACGACGACGAACCATCCCCTTTTTTCGTATTATTTTTTCTTACTCTCTCGCGGGGGTCGAGCCAACTTATGTACTTTGTCGGCGGCGTCTAAATTAGTCGTGTCGTGTTCGTCAACTAGGTTGAAGTTACGAGCATCGGAGGGTGTGTTTGGTGTGCTCGGATTTGTCGATGACGATGTCCTCGACTTTTTTGAAGCTCGGGATGATGCAGCGGCTCGTCGAGCGACCGTAACGGTCGGTGCCCCATCACATTTCAGGCATACCCTTAGTTTTTCCCAACAACTTAATGCTTAAACGCTTTCTCGATCCGCCCTTCGGTTTGTCCTTGAGTTCGAAAGTCGGTTAACGCTTTAGATTGGATGTCGGTGTCGTTTTGCCCGCTACGCCAACCGCTCTCACGCAAGAGGTTGTATATCCTGGAAAAGTTTTGGCATTCCAAATTAATGGCCTTCCAGTGGGCTTGAACCGCTTCTTTACCCCGGTAGTCTTCCAGTTTATCCGTTAGAGCGAGCCAAGCTTCAAATACTTTCCTCCAAAATATTCGGACGGCTTAAAAGTTAGCTACATATTAAACTTATTTGTCACAATTAATATACATTTTTAATAAACACTAAATAAAGTTATATAAATACTTAATATTAAAAAACTTACTAACGTCAGGATCCTCCGAAACGACGATCCAATCCCTTGCGAGGGCTACTTCCTCGTCCTCAGTCCATTGTTTGTATGGATCACGTTGTGCCATCAGCTCCCCTGTTTGTTTGTTTGATTTTTTTTGTTTTACGGGTCGACTTTTAGCTTGAACCGGAGGCCCGTGCTATTTGAGTCTCCGACATTGTCACCGGCTCCGGCTCCGGTTAAGTAGACCCGAATGCCGGAATGAGGTTTTGGGGCATGAGGTAGTTGGCATACATGTTTAAGTTCGGGTCGTGAAAAGGAAACGGATAGTTTAGGTTCGGTTGGTTTCCAATGTTTGGGGTCCATTGCATGCTTACGTTCGGTTGGTTTTGTGAACCATGGTATTGACCGAAAGGATTGAATGGTTTGTTCGGGTGGTTCAGGTTGTTTATAGGATTCATGTTTGTTGTTTTTTTAAGAATTTGGTTAATGCTTTGTATGAAATGGATATGAGGTTGGAGAAAAAGAGGTATATGTATATATATATTGTTTTAATTAATTTTGTTTTTTAAGTTATGACCTTTCCCAACGGTCGTTTTAATATAATAATATTAATAGTAGGCGAGACATTAATCCACCCCCCCCCCTCCTTGCCCCAAAAATCGCCTGGGGCGGTGTTTGCACCCGATTTCGCCCCTATCCGCCCAAACAAGTCGCCCACTACACTTGGCCTAAGAAGAGTACTTTAGATAATTACAACTTTTAGACCATGTGTACTCGAAGGGGGTTAACTAAGAAAATGTATCACCACGTCTTATGTCTTTGTTATGATCTTACGGTTTCAAAGGAGGTCCGGATATATGGCGATGGTTAAGTGATAAATTGGCTTCGTTTTCCGTGACTTAAGTCAAAAAACTATTGTATGTTAAGAGTTCAACCACCAATCTTTGGGTTTCATAACAAGTTAATTTGTTTGGGTGGATGGCTATCATGTCTAGGTTACAGACTACTACCAACGCTCTAATTAAACGAAGAGTTTCGAACAGTCCAAATGTTTGCTTGCTTTGTTGGTCCAATATTGAGACCGTGGAGCTTTTGTTTAGAGGATATTATGTGATGGCGGTGTTATGGCAAGAATTAAGTAAATGGTTCCATCTTGACTTTCTCTATGAGGTACAAGAATATCCCAGGTGAATCTAACAAGCAAAAGGCAGTGCAACCATTTGTGATAGCGGCTTGTTCGATATTATGGTGTGCACGAAACAACTTCATCTTTGCTAACACACTAGCCTTACTTTGTAATACCGATGTGTCAACCCTGTCATCCCTGGTTGTTTGGTAAAGGAATATGTGTTTGGTCTGGTTGCTCTGGAGCGTGAGGATGGATGGACGATGGTGTAGGCTGGATTTACGTAGCGGACTAAAAATAAAAGGGGAAGGATTAGAATCAAGAGCGGAGTAGATTTGAGGTTTGGGGGGTAGGGGTGTTCAAGAAAATTGAAATTTGAAAACAAATCGAAGTCCGAACCGAAACCGAAAGAAATAACACGATCTGAATTATTGTTCAAATATTTAGATCGCATCGATCCGAATATCAAATAACTAAATTAGATTCGTTTTAGATTCAAATATGTTATTTTTTAAAAAAATAGATTGTTCGGATTATTTAGATATCCGTATAATCCGAATAAGAAACATGTTTTAGTGGGTTATGGCCCAAACCATTAACAATTCAATAATAACCCTAACAATTTATTTATTTTATTTTTTGAAGTTTGAACTTTAAATTTGAGTTCTAGACTATTATATATATATTTTTTATTCTCTATGTTTATTGTAATTCTAAACTAGTAAAATATTAGAATAAAAATATGAACTCATGGGTGTCCTTGTTACCAAAATGAATCATTATAAAAAAGAATGGTCTTTCAGGTGTGAGCAAGTTAGGGATTGCGAACATGCTCGACTAAGTGCATGGCTAAAGGGAAGACACATTTCCAGGTCTTGTGCGCATGTATAGGACACCGAGATGCATGCAAGAGGATGTGCATAGTCATGGTGGCTTGGAGAGTGTCACAAACTAAATATTTCAAGATTAGATTGCTTGTTTGTTCTTGTACACTTGGGTTTGCTAGCTAGTCATGGACTTTATTGGGTACGGCCTTAGAGGGATAAGAAGATGTTTAAGTCTTAGAGAGTTTGCACATCCGAAACAACACTAGTTGCTAGCTGTGACAGCTTGCCTTATTAGATTAGGGTGGGTTGAAATCAATAAGGACCCATAAGCACAATGAAATTGCTACCCTGTGGACGTCACATGAGACATAATCGAATGATTGCTTCGTGACCGGGAGCTATCTATCATTTTTAATTATAAACTAGTGTTCTTTAATATAGTTTATTAACTCTTTAGTTATCCATTTTGTTACATTTTACATAACTATGTGTTTGATTATACTAAAGAGTATAAAATGTAAAAAAAATGTTACGAATTTAGAATAAAATGTAAATTACAAAGACGAAAACAAGAGAAAAAATTGAAAGCACGTAAAATTACATTAAAGAGTTTTCACGTCATTGGAGGAATGAACGATATAATATTTTACTTTATTGAAACATAGATTTCTATGGCACATGGGGGTGTTGGGCCTATCAAAAATAAAATCGGAAATAAAAAAAATTTACACATGTATGTGTGTAACATCTCTAAAAATACCATATCACTAGTAGAAAAAAATGCTTTTAATGACATGCGCACCATGACACGCAGTGATTTATGACACGCAAACGCGTTGTTGTTAAAAAGGAGTCATAATGAATGTCATCTTGAATGTCATATATGAATGTCATCTTGAGATCCAAATAAAAAATTTGAACACCCCCCCCCCAATATTTATCTCAAAAGAACGCCCAATTATCAGTACCTATTCAACTATCAGCCCACGATCTTTTACCAATTTTCTCACAATTGAACGCAATCTAGGGTTGGGCATTCTCCATCAGTCCCACGATGCTACACCTTAAGTCCAACAATTTTGTTTTCAGTACACTACCATCTTAGGGTTCAATCGGCTAGGGTTTGCTTATTTGAATTTGTAGAAATTCCTCTACTATGAGGTATATGCCTTGTTCTACAGTTAATTGTTGGTTTCATAATCGTCTATGGTTATATTGACTGTTAATAATTCTTATTCTTATTATTATTTTTGAAATTTGTGATGGTTATTAAAGGAAATTGGACTAATTTGACTAGATCATGTAGGTATGATTGCTAAAGTGTTCTTTTGATAGCATTAGAGATCTTTTACGGCTGCTTTTGTACATGGATTGTGGTACATTAAAATCTTGTCTGGTTATTTGATAATGTTGTAATAGATGAATATGTGTGGTACATGTTTTGTAAAGATATGTAGCACTGTGTATATAAATTATGCTTAATAATAAGGAATATTAGGGTTTGAGCGTGTAAAATGTCAAGGTTTTGATAGTTGAGGAGGGATACTTGGATATTGGTCTTTTATTGTTGAGTGGTGTATGCTTGCTACATGCTTATCCCAAAATGCAGGTTATATAAACACATGATTATCCCAAATCCCGACAATAACCTAACACGAATTAAACGGGTTTGAGTTTGGTATAAACGGGTTCGGGCCAGTTTTGGTTCGAACATGTGAATCCTTCTAACTAAGCGGGTCAGGTTCAAGTCAGCCCACCAGGTTCATGGGTTGGCCCGTTTTATGTAGTAAATCTAAATATGTGTTCTTTGATATTGAATAATATGAATGACTTTGAAGGATTGTAGTGCAGACCGGTTTAGCAAATTTGTTCATGGCATACGATGACACGCATAAATGCTTGTCATGTATTGGTGTCATAAATGCGTGTCACAAATGTGTGTCATTAGTGCGTGTCATAATACATGACACACAGATGCATGTCATTTTCAATTTATGACTGGTCTATCAACGACACACATTTGTGTGTCATTAAAGGTTTTTTTTTCTAGTAGTGTATTTATTTTGGGTTAAAAATGTAAACTTTGGAAATAGAAGAACCCAAAAATAATTTAATAATAAATATGGTAAAGAAATAATATATATGGATTATATTAAGTTAGAAGAATTCATATTAAGGAATTGGGAAAAATGATTCCATCTCACATGGAAAGGAGGAAGAAAATGGAATTCCTTCACATGAGTATAAATAAGGAAAATAAATTTCATCACACATAGAAAGTGGGATATACTTGGAAGCTCTTTATAAGGGATGGAGTTTCCATTGTAATATTTTTTTTATGTTTAGCATGCACCCAGTGGTCTTAGAGGAGGGTGCGGAGCACCCGACGAGCACGCGCACGGACTCGGGCGAGGACGAGGACGATGGCGACACCGACGACGACGGCGAAAGGCGCAATGTGGCGATTTGTTGGCGCACTTACCCATCGTGATACGCGATGGATTAGAAGAATAACCCATCGCAATACGTTATAGGTACATCACATTGCCCCAGGATGGGCGGTGTCGCGATATGCGATCACCTAACCTTTTGGGTCATCGCAATTCACGATGACCAGGCGAAGTAATCGTGGACACGTGTCCAACCACGTAACACCACGTGGCAGGCCTACTAGGTGACTAATCAGACCTAGTGGGCGGCCTCGCAATACGCGATGACCGAACCAAAGTTCCATCGCGATAAGCGATGGAATATAATATTCAGAGGCGGTTAAGAGATCCATCACGATACGCGATGGATCCCCTTTTAGCCCATCGAGTATCGCGATTGGTCACAATCTCAGCATTATAAATATGGGTGTCGGGTTCTACCTTATGCATCCCAAATCACACTTCACGTTCAATTGTCTCGAAATAAGTGTCTCGAGCCCGACGTTCCGACAATTCATTCTTGAAGTACGTGCATTGTATAGAAGTATTGTTAGTTCATTCCCTCGATATCGACGACAAGTAGGAGTGCTGCCCGAGTCAAGCTTAGGCATTTCTATAGAAGCCACACAAGGTAGGGATTTCGTCCGATTATTTTATTATATATGGCTTAAACCTTTGTCGAGGGTATAGTCTATACCTTGAACATATAATAAGTGAAATATAGTTTTCATAAGACGAGGGTAGAGATAAAATATTATAATTATAAAGATTTTATAATGTTTATTAAGAAATAAGAAACTTAGTATATATGTTTCTTCATGAAGAAGAAACGTAGTGTTTAAATGATTAAACCTCTTGGACTAAAGGTCTAAGTATTTTAAAAAAGATAAATGATTATCAAGATAATGATTATGCAAATAGACAACGGTGACAACGCCAGTTACTCAAACCGCTTTCACGAGCTCAACTTGTTGGTTCCGTATATTGTTACTCCTCTCGAGAGAGCTATTGATAAGTATATCTCGGATCTGCCCATGCAAATCAAAGTATATGTGCTCATTAGAAACCCTCCTACCCTTTCCGAAGCCATTAATCTTTCTGCCACATTATCTGAAAATCGCGTAAAGGCCAGGACCTTGACGCGGAAGGATGCTACGAAAACCATGAAAAAGGCTAAGACCGAACCCATCGAGGAGGTCAAATCAGAATCCCCAACAAACCTCAGCTACCGATCTAACAAAAGCTTCAACAACCACGCCATACCAAGAAGCGCAAAAACTAGGCCCTAACCAACTCGATCCCACACAAGCACATGACTCTCAAACCCAAACCGACAAAAATCCATACACGTGGCTTCACCCATTGTGTTATACATGCAAGTTTCACCATCCAACTACCTTGTCATGCTGTCATTGCACCAACCGTAGACATTATGGTCATATCATCAATACATGTCGTGAATATTTACAAAGCCAGCACATTTCACCTACAGCTCAAACTGTTGCTCCACATTTTGCTCAACCTCATGTCGTGAATATTTACAAAGCCAGCACATTTCACCTACAGCTCAAACTGTTGCTCCACATTTTGCTCAACCTCATGTCATGCCACATATTCAACCCATTACTATATCGTTCCTGAAATATTGAGCTTGCAACAATTGTGGTGATGTAAGTCATCTTCTTAATGCATGCCCTAGACTTGTATATGCGAATCAAGCTCAAGTCTACCCAACTCAAGCCAACCTAGGCCAAGCCAATCAAACTTAAGTTCCTCAACCTCAAGTTCATCAAACAAGTTCAATCAAATTCCATTCATGTAGCCCATCCAAGCTCAACCCATACAAGCTATTCCAAGCCAACCAAACTCAACTACTCAAATCCATGAAGATCAAACCCTCCATAGTGTGCAAGGCCAGATGTTTCAAGTAAAACACAACTAAGGATTCAAGTTGTTCATGAAGACACTCATCGCGTGCAATATTTCTATTTTGTTTATTTCCTTTTTGGTTTAAGTATCGTAATAACTCTTTATTATTTATGGTATTGAAGTTCTTTACTCTAGTTATCTATCCTCATTATTATGTGTTTTTCCTCATCTATATTTCATTCACAATTTTGTTATATTACTCAATCTAACGGTCTATGATCGGTTATCTGTCAACGTAATCGTTAGTTGAAATCGGGATTGTGAACATGGCTATGGGCATAGTCTTCTAATAGATATCATATCCGTACCTTTGGTTGCCTATGACCGGTTATCACAAGCATTTGTTGCTTATTATAACCAGAGGTTATGAACATGTTTATAAGAGGTTATGAACATGTTTATAATCATAGCTATTTAATAGAATCCATATGTACAAATCTTTGTTGTGTTGTTACTTCTTAATTACCTCATCTACGCAAACTCAGTGCATGCTACCTATTCACATCCAAGGCAGGCCCGGCTCCGAGAATGGTTAAAAAATTTGGGCCGAAGGCGAAAAATTTTTTGGGCCTTAATAAAAAGGGTACCTTATTAGGTTTAAACAATTTTATTTTTTAATAAGCCTTAATTTTTTGGGTCTTATGATAAAATACTTGGTTAAAATATCTCAAGTGAGATTAGAACCCACAACCTTTTGGTTGAAAGCCACACCCCTTTACCGTCAAACCAAACTAGTGGTTGTGCAATTTGGTTTAAGCATTATTTATACATATTGTTTTCACAAAAAAAAATATATATATATATATATATATATATATAATTTTTATTTTTTTTTAAATCCGGACCTATCGTGGTGTCGGGCCGGGTTCCGTCAACCACCCGGCCCTCCCTTATAGCCGGCCCTGATCCAAGGTACTAAAATTTTAATTCAATCATATTCGAATTTATATTCTTGACCCCAGTTATCCATCATCTAGATATTTACAATCTTTAAAGGTTTTCATGCTTATCATCATTTTATGATTTATTTGTTGATGTTTATAGCAAAGACTTTCATTATTTAACCAACGGTTGTTTATTAATAATGCATTCGTGCATTTATGACTATATGTTTAGTTCTATTATTATTTGGTAAGTTTACAAAAGTTAGTGGTTATTTTATATCACACAAAGAAATATTTTTAATAATTAATAACTTGTTTTTTTATAACCCATACAATGTGACAGATCATGTGGACCATGCGACAATAGAAATAATTATGGTTTGAAACGTAATTATCCAAGTCCTCGCATGAAAATAGTAATATGCACGGTTGTATGTCATAATTTAGAACCAATGATGGTTTTTGGGAAACAGTACAAATGGTGAGATGATAAGCGTACGGTGAAAACGTTCCTGGTACATCCTATATATAAGTGTCTTTGCCATATTTTAGTTTGTAGTGTTTCTCGGGCCACTTGAAGGTCTATGTTATGTTAAAAATTTTAAAATGTTTTATTTGAAAATTTTCATAAATTTTTTATATATTTAACGACTCATGTCATAGTATTTCCTTAAATTTGGAACGAATTTCCCAAAAGTAGGGAATACTGTGACATTTGTTAATTTCTGAATTCGAAAACCTAACCCGTTTGATTTTTTGGATAATTTTCCCTGCTTATTTATGCTAATTATATCAAGATAAATTTGTTTATGTTGGAATATTTCAGACTCAATCGCTAACACAATTTCAAGCATTTTATGCATTATTGTATATAATCAAAGTCCAGGGGTCAAAAGTGTCAAAATACAATTTTTGTTGATGGTTGTCTCGACGCACTATGTGACGGATGAATCTAACCTCGTCGCGCATCGCCATGAGTGATGATTGTCTGAGGGTTTTGGCGTGACGTCGCGCTACGTGACAACCAAGGTGTTCTGCCGTCGCTATGCGCGACGGGCATAGATGGAAGCTTCAAACTTTCTTAAAATCGGGATCTCTATAAATCTAATCCCAAATCTGTTTTTGACTCGATTAACCGACTTAGAATGTTTCTGTAACCTTTCTTTTGCAAAACCCCTCAACTTTATCTCCAAGATTTGCTAAGCCTAGCCCTCACTATATAAACATCCCTAGCCTATGTTCATTTGTTGTTACTCCTTTATTCCACTTGCAATCGTGATTTGGTGCCCTACTTCTCAAGTTCCCGCCTCTTTGACTTTCAAAGTTCAAGTTCTTTATCTTCTCGAATTCTTCAACAAATCCTGTGTAGGTTTGTACATCAAAGTTGTTTTAAATCATCCTTGGATCCAAAGCCCTCGTTCAATTTGGATGAATTGAGGGATTTTGTATATAATTTCCTTCATTTTCTTCCTCCATCCATTCTTCCATTGATAAACCTTCATCTTCATCGATTTTAAATGAGGGTGCAAAGCTGGTCACTGAAAATATTAATTTGAGGCACCTCTAGCAATTAAGCAGTTGAAAAAATCAATGGAACAATGGTCGAAGGTGAAGGTTTATTAATGGATGAAGGAGGAAGAATACGAAGGAAATTATATACAAACAAGAAAAATAATGAAAATTATATTCAATGGACGAACATGTCGGGGTGGGCAGAATTAACTTAAATATTGTTGGTGTGGACGGATTAAAAATTAATCTTGTCTGTGTGGACGAGATTTCAACTTATAAGAACAAAACCAAAATACTGTCTCCTTGGTACAAATTCATCTCAAATGCGTCTTGGAAGACGGAATTTAAAGACACAATTTCCATGTTTTTAGAATTTTTAGGGATCAGGTAGGAAACATTAAAAACCGTCTAGCAAGACTGCTTTTGAGGAGAAGATTTAGTGAGAAATATGGACGGATCTCTCAATATTTTCAAAAATTTGGTCGGATTTTCCGAAATCTTTACACGTGTCAAAATACTATTAGTTTAGAAATATGGTCGGATATTTTCTTAATGTGTCGTCTCAGTCCAAATTTTATGGGCTATTTTAGAAATATTAGATGATTTAGAGCTAAAACACATTTTTTTCTCTCTTAAAAAAGACTCTTTAGGGAATTTTCCTAGTAGATTGATTGGCTAGCTCATTCAACAAAGTACGAAATTATATTTTAGTATTGAAACATTAAGAGATCTGACTCATTGATTAAGAGGTAACCTCTGAATTAATGGTTCAATATGTTTTTGAAACATACATATTAAGAGGCTAACACCCTTAGGCCACTCTCTATTAAAATGGATATGAACCTTGTGGGAGACTTGTAGGTGGACAAAAATGGGCTTATGGGAACCTAATGGTTAGCCTCACCATGGTGGTCGGTGGCCGACGATGCTGGCAACGCAACACATGGGTAATTACCACCATGAAGAAAGACATTGTTAGCATCCACCTCGCATATAGCCCGTTCCCAAGAGAAAGCAATATACATAATTGTACGAATGGTTGTAGATTTAATCACATGGCTAAACGTCACGGTATAATCAATCCTTTGTGTTAGATGACAACACTTTGGCAGCATGCATGCCAGGAGGAGGAGGAAGAAGAAGAAGAAGAAGAAGAAGAAGAAGAAGAAGAAGAAGAAGAAGAAGGTATGTCTCCTCACCAAAGTTGTCTTCTAACACTAAGTTTAGGGGATGGCCTTGATTAGTATTAAACTTAACGTGTTATATTATTTAATTATGTCACTAACAATATGTTATTCGTATAAAGGTAGTTAATAACCGTTAAGATAGATACAATTGGTTAGTGTTAGTTGATAGCTAGAAAATTATAAAATTAAGAACAAAAATGTATGTTAACAAAGAATATTCGTTCAATATAAATTAAACATAAGATATTGAAACACACTTGTCCGCTAAAACTAAAAATCAAATTACTTAAATTAATTTATTACAATATTAATTAAAAGAAACCTAGTCAGTGTTGCAAAGATCTCAATTAGTCATCGATTAATCCTCGATTAATCGCTAGTCTTCACTTAGTCGGCCAATTAATCGGTCAATGGTCAAATCCCAACAAAATCGGCGGTTTCGGTCAAATCCGGCCAAAATCGGCGGTTTCGGTCAAATCTGGCCAAAATCGTCGGTTTCCGGCAAGATTCCGTCCAAAATCAGTGATCTCCAGCGAGATTCAACCAAAATTAGTGGTTCCGTGCGAGATTCCATCAAAAACCAGCGATTTCAAGCGAGATTCCAGCCAAAATATGTTTGTGTATGTATAAAACTGAAAATTAAGTATAAAAATGTGTGTGTATTAAATATTATACATTAAAATCCAATCTAATTAATCCTATCACTAGTTCTCACCCCAACGCCCGACTAGCGACTAGCGATTTTTACAACAATTAATTGCTTAGTACTATTCTTTTTTCTTCCTCCTAACTCTTTACAAACTTTCTTGATCTATAGAAATCTTTTCCTCCAGCCTTCATCAGTTCATCTTATTCATTCATGCTCCAGTGATACTTTTAATTTTTATTAAAAAAAAAAATAAATGAAGCAGTTGGAGGAGGGAGTAGCCTAGCATTGGATGTCTGGATGGTGTATGCTTCCGCAGACTTACCCAGCGGACTTCAGCCCAAATCAAGCATCGTCTGAAACTGCCTTTCCTCCTTGATCCACGTCCAGGGGCAGTGCAAACGTTTTTTTTCTAGAGCACAAAAATTTTTAAAAGTTCTGAACACTTACAAGCCCACTAGTGTAATAAACTCATTCTAAGACCATTATTTTGCTAATTATTATGTTTATTATACATATATTTTTAGAATATCCGAACACTTATAAGGTCACTAGTGTAATAAACTCATTCTAAGACCATTATTTTGCTAATTGTTATGTTTATTATTATAACTTTAATTATCGTTTTAAAAAACAGTTTCATTATTTAGTTTATTAAGGCCCAATGAAAATATTTTTTCTGGCTCGACTGGGAAACGTGCATTCTCAGAGCAGCCAATGTTCACGTCATCCGGACGAGTGGAAAAGAGAGCCCATGTTGGTGCTCTAAGTGCATTTAGCATGTCGCACCAGTAACGGCGGTAGCGGTTTTACCTAGCAAGAGATATTAGAGATGTATTAGTTACCGAACCCTATTATATATACCAAGATACTATGTTACTTTTTAAGAAGTTTTTTAATCCATTTTTATAAACGTGTTCTCTAAAAACATCATTATAAAGTTATAAAGGAGTTTACATATTAAGAATTTTGATCGGCTCTAACTATAAACATTTTGGACACTATTACAATTTACAACGTTTGCAAAATGAATAGTTATATTAAAAAGTTATTCAAATGCACGTTTCTATACCATTATAAAAAGATATCAAAGTCTAGGTTTCAAACCACCCTTCTTCTATTCTAAGCTGATTATGTCTTCTTCACTTCTTCCGGTTGCCTCCACACTCACTGTCTTTCCTTCCACTAACACCCAACGAGCCTTCAAGACTCGAACCAATCAAACCCAAGGGTTCAGAATCTCATGCAACAATGCACAAGATAATAATAATAACAACAATGACAAGAAACTTGTACTCCCAAAAGCCCAAAAGCTTGTGTTGCCCAATGTTGACCGAAGGAACCTCCTCGTGGGGCTTGGTGGCCTGTACACGACCGCCAACCTCCCGGCCCATAACATCCCCTGACATCACGTCAATATGCAAGGATGCGAATTCTGGCATTGGGGATGTTACAAACGCGGTAAGGACACAAAAATGTTGCCCTCCTAGCGTTGGGAAGACGATTAAAGATTTCACGTTTCCGACTGAAACCACGGTGAGAAATAGATGGCCGGCACATAACGGGACCAAAGAGCAGGTAAATAAATATCGAAAAGCCATTGAAGCCATGAGAGCGCTTCCAGATGATCACCCGCACAGCTTTGCCAACCAAGCTAAAATCCATTGTGCTTATTGCAACGGAGGTTACACACAAGTCGATAGCGGTTTCCCTGATACCGATATTCAGATTCACAACTCATGGCTCTTCTTTCCCTTCCATCGCTGGTACCTTTATTTCTACGAAAGAATACTCGGAAAGCTGATTAACGATCCCACTTTCGCCTTACCTTTCTGGAAATGGGACGAGCCCACGGGTATGCCATTTCCAGAAATCTTTGGAAACAAAGATATTGATGGCAAGCCAAACTCGGTGTATGACGTTTACCGCGATGCTCGTCATTTGCCTGGCACATTACTCGAATTTGGACTACGACGGATCCGAAAAGGGGGTTCCTGATCAGACACAAATAGCATGCAATCTTAGTACAGTGTACCGAGATTTGGTTAGAAACGGAGCGGATACACTAAGCTTCTTTGGGGGAGAATACGCTGCCGGAGATCAACCTGTTGCTAATGGTGCAAAGTCAGTCGGGTCCGTGGAAGCTGGTAGTCACACGGCAGTGCATAGATGGGTAGGCGACTTGACCCAACCTAATAACGAGGACATGGGTAACTTCTCCTCCGCGGGATATGACCCTATCTTATACGTCCACCCCGCAAATGTAGACCGAATGTGGAAGCTATGGAAGGAATTAGCCCTTCCAGGACACGTTGAACCGACGGATCCAGACTGGTTAAACGCGTCATATGTGTTCTATGACGAGAATCAGGACCTTGTACGTGTTTATAACAAAGACTCGGTTAACTTAGACAAGCTCAAGTACAATTACATCGAAAACTCCAAGGAAGTGTTCCCATGGCGCAAGAGTCGACCCGCTAAACGTGACCCAAGTACCCAAATTGCATCCACGGGTGAGGTACAAACGGTGGACCAATTGAAGTTCCCAGTGAGTCTAGACAATATCTTGAAGTTTCGTGTGAAGAGGCCGGCTGTGAACAGGACTGAGGCCGAAAAGGCGAAAGCCAACGAGATTCTGTTGATTAATGGAATTAAGTTTAACGCTGATAAGTTTGTGAAGTTCGACGTGTTTGTTAATGACAAGCTTAAGGACGGTGTGGTTACGACACCTTGTGATCCTGAATACGCGGGTGGTTTTGCACAAATTCCACATAATGATACAATGAAAATGAACATGTCTAGTGCAGCCAGGTTTGGGCTAACAGAGTTGTTGGAGGACACAAATACTGAAGGCGAAGAATATGCGACGGTGACATTGGTGCCAAGGGTTGGGACCGACGATCTCACCATTGGTGAAATCGCAATCAAGTTGATTCCTCTAAGTTAGCCTAAACCTAATGTACAATAACTGTTATGTATCCTAGAATGTACTTTGAGTTGCATGGTTTCCTATATATTAAGCCTATTATGTTATCAATAAAACAGGCCTGCTAAGCCAATTAAGTGTACGACGTATATATGAAGCACAATACATTGCAGAACCGTTGGCTTACCCACATAGAATAAAGTAAAAAGTTAACAATTGCGAGTTAAGTATTTAGATTAAGTTCAATAAGATTTATGTAAAAGTGTTATTATTCAATTGATAAAATAGATAAATGTTTTAATCTCTAAGATTTTTTTTAACAATTCTAATCATAAAAAATGTTTTTGTCAAGCGTATAACAAGTTTATGAAAAGTTAAGAGGAGACAGCATCAATACTTGATTGTTTTTATTTACGAATGATATGCTTTTCAGGTTCTATATTCATTTTCATGGTCATATATTTGGGGCCATCAAAGGATTTTAACTTTCTTTTTAAACAAAAAGGAACCAAAAATAGCTACAAACTCTTAGAAATAGTTTGATCTACCGGATATACTTGCAGCATTTTCATTAAATCGTTTATTATACATTTCAAGAAATTTAGGTTCTAAAATTATCTCCATGACTCCATAGTCATCAATTTGGTGCTTAGGAGGATTATAACTTTATTATGTTAAAAAAGTAACCAGATAAACAACCCCTTGGTTATATTCATAATACACTTAGAAGATGTCTATACATGATAGGAGAATGACACAACAAGATATACTAAGCAGAGAGCCAGAGATCAGAAGCTCAGAAAAGGGGAAGTGTCAAGCACAAGAGAAGAAACTGAGGAAAAGCTTACTGGCCAGGATATGAGAAACTTCTTTATAAGGCTATGTGTAGTGGAGGGGCTACAATATGGGTCGTTTTGCGCCGTGTGGCGCCCAGTCAGCAAGGTTAGGTTTTTGTTTTTGGGGTGTAATGGTGTTGTAGATCTATATATATATATACATATATATATATATATCCCTCTCTCTCAATCACAATATAATAACATTAATAACTAAACAACATAAGCTGGCGACAAAAGCTTGGACCCCCCCCCCCCCCCAATTCGCCCAGGGGCGGTGTTGTAGCCCCTTTTCGCCCAAACTTCACGCTCACCACGCATAGCCGAATTGTTCTTAGCTTTTTGTTAAATTAATTAATTAAAATAATGCATCCCTTATGTATAAATAACAAACCCAGAAAATTATCCCGAAAGTGTGTTGTTTACGTGCTTGATCTATTCAATAGAAATCAGTTGTACTCAAAGGTTGTTGCTATATTATTCGGTAACATAAAACTGAGATTACAAGATATAGCGTAATAGTAAAAAGGAATAGAGAAATAACCAACAGACTCAACATAAGAACTTGATCGACGATTGACACTGATTAGGAGCTTGACTCAACAGCCTTTGAGACTTTATCACAAACCCATGAGGCTAACCTTTAGGAATAGGAACCAACTCGATCTTGATCTCGCCAACGGTGAGATCATCAGTCCCTGTCCTTGGCACCAATGTCACAGTTGCATACTCTTCGCCTTCTGTATTTGTGTCATCCAGTAACTCATTTAGCCCAAACCTTGCAGAACCGGTCATGATCATGTTTTTTGAATCATTGTGTGGAATCTGTGTAAACCCACCCGCATACTCAGGATCGCATTCCGTCGTGATTTCACCTTCTTTAAGTTTGTCACTCACAAACACATCAAACTTGACAAAGTTTCCGCCATTGTATTTAATATCCTTTATAAGCAACACCTCGTTCGCATTCTTCTTGTCTTCTTTAGTCCTATTGATCGTGGGTCGCTTCACGCGAATCTTCTGGATCTCCTTTAGACTCACCGGGAATTTGGTCTGATCCACGGTTTTAACATCTGCGTTCGATGCAACTTGCAAGCTCTTTTCACGTTGGGGAGGTCGACTATTGCGCCATGGGAAAACTTCGGTTGAGTTTTCGATGAAATTGTATTTGAGCTTGTTTATGTCGATGCAGTCTTTGTTATAAACACGCACAAGATCCTCATTCTCGTCATAGAACACATATGATGCGTTTAACCAGTCTGGGTGGGTTGGGTCCACGTGTCCGGGAAGGGCCAGATCCTTCCATAGCTTCCACATACGGTCGACATTTGAATGGTGGATGTAGAACACTGGGTCATACCCCGCGGAGTAGAAGTTACCCATGTCCTCGTTGTTTATCTGCCACGGATCACCAACCCATTTATGTACAGCAGTGTGAGATCCAGCTTCCACGGATCCAATTGACGGAGCACCATTACGAACTGGGGAATCACCAGCTCGGTATTCACCGCCAAAGAAGCTTAATGTATCACCTCCATTCCTGACCAAGTCTCGGTACACTGTACTAAGATTGCAAGCTATTTGTTGCTGCTCTGGAATGGCCTTATTCTTGCTATTGTAGTCCAGATCCACTAATTTGGTTTTCATATGATCGGCGTCCCTGAAAATCTCATACAGGGAGTTATAATCGCTCGGGTTGCTCATTGTATCCGGCAAAAATATTTCTGGAATCGGCATGCCTGCTGGTTCGTCCCATTTCCAGAAAGGTAAAGCGAAAGTTGGATCGTTGATCAACTTTCCAAGTATTCTTTCGTAGAAATAAAGGTACCAACGATGGAAAGGAAAGAAGAGCCATGAGTTGTGAATCTGAAGGTTAATATCAGGGAAACCGCTATCGACTTGAGTGTGCCCTCCATTGCAATAAGCACAATGGATTTTAGCTTGGCTGACAAAGCTATGCGGGTGATCTATAGGGAGGTCTCTCATGGCTTGGATGGCTCTTCTATATTTATCCACTTGCTCTTTTGTTCCATTATGTGCTGGCCATCTCATTCGCACCGTGTTTTCGGTTGGAAACTTGAAATCTTTAATCGTTTTCCCAAGGCTAGGAGGGCAGCATTTTTATGTCCTTGTAGGGGCATCAGGCTTAATGCCATCGCTCGCGTCCTTGCATATCGAAGTGATATCAGGAGTTTTTATTGGAGCAGCCATTGCTCCTGGCAAGGACGCGAGGTTGGCGGCCGTGCAGAGGCCGCCAAGCCCCACGAGGAGGTTCCTCCGGTCTACATTGGGCACTACAAGCTTTTGTGCTTCGGGTAGCACAAGTTTCTTGTCATTGTTGTTATTATTATCTTGTGCATTGTTGCATGAGACTCTGAACCCTTGGGTTTGGTTGGTTCGAGTCTTGAAAGCTCGTTGGTTGTTGGTGGATGTGAGTGGAAGCAGTGATGTAGACATGATTAAAAGAATGATGGGTGCTTCTAAATGCAAACTTTGGCTCATATTTATCTTAGATTTAGATGTTAAAATTCGATTAAAAAATTATGAGAGGAAAACAAGTAGCATGTGCCATATGTCCATTTAATATCTAATCCCGTATTTGCGCTTAAGCTATTATTTTTTTTTTATGTTTTCTAGTTCATTGTGATCCATGTGAGATATATTACCATAAATATTCTATACAATCTTTACGTAGCATACCTAACACCATAAATACTTTTAAATAAGAAAAAAAAATCGTTTTTCTATCATCTAGCAACTTTGAGTTGTGTGTTAATTAATACTTTTATCATCTAATCACGTGCTCTAACACAATAATTAATGGACCCTTTATTGTTGTATTAACTTCTATTATCAAATTTAAGTTAACTATCTTAATATATTCTATTTTGGAAGGAACTCACGAAAGTTGATGATTCAGTTTTGAAATAAACTGAAAGTTGAAGAGATTATATTCGAAAGAGTTTTAATATATTCTATTTCACTTTTGAATGTTTTGCAAGTTTATATAATTTGTTTGAATGTCTACAAGTTAGGAATTTGAGCATGCTTAATTAATTTATGTTTGTTTGAGTTAGATTAGTAATTTAATCAACGAAGGTTAGGGGTATCTAATTGGTGTGTCAAGAACTATAATAAACATAAAGAGTCTATCATCGTTGAGTTCAAATTTCTTGTTCTTATTCGACCTGATTTCCAGCAATTGGTATCAAAACTTTTAGGTTTTGAGAGTTGTTTTTTCGAGAAAGATCGATGAGCAACGCATTTAGGCTGCGAGCTGAAAAGGTAAGGCATCAGTTAAATAAAGTAAAGCATGGTGAAAAAGTAAACAAGAAAAAAAGGGTCAAGTAAGTAGCATGTCATACTTCAGCAAATAGCAAGATATTTTGATCAACAAGTAGGTCAATCAGAAAATCAAGTATATCAGTAGCAAGAAAATATTATCAGCAAGTAGGTTGTAGCAACAAAACTTGACTAGCTAGTAAGTCAAGAGCAAGAAAATCTAGTTAGCAAGCAGGCCAAAAATTAATTAGCAAGTTGGCTAAGAGCAAGTACGAAGTAAGTAATCAATTTGAAACTTTGATTAAAGCATGTGTAAAAAACCCATTATAGTTAGAACAAGGGTAAGAAACTCGATTTTGAGTTGGAGCATGAAGAAAGAAAGAACGAATGAAGAAAGAAAGAAAAAGAAAACAAAGAATAATAAAAGGTGGAAGAAGGCAGGAGCAAGTGAAAAAAAAATGTAGCAAGAACGAGCAATTAAAAAAGAAGTTGCAAGAACGAGCAAGAAAAAAGAACGATCATGAGTCATGACCTATTTGGTTCAATCGGGAAAAATAGCTAGATAACAAGTCCAACATTTAGGAGTGTAGGTCTTGGATAATTAGGTAATGGATCTAGCAATACCATTGGATCAATCCTCGGTGTAAAAACACATAATAGTAACACAACACTCGGATCTAGGGTCATAAAATCGACAGTGCAAATAAGAGTGAGAAAGAGTACACAAAAGAAATATTCTATATAATTAGGGGGTGAAAGGAGCCCCGATAATCTCTATTTAAGCCAGGTTAGTGGCGGGCACGGTTTTCTAACAAGGGGTGGTTAAACCCATTAAGTGGTAGCAGGGTTTAATAGTTTTCTTGCTTGCAGTTTATTGCGGCCCAAAAGAGGATTGCGACGCAAATATGGGTTGTGGTGCAGCTTGCTGCTAGCTTACTTGTCTCTCTATTCTAATTTGATCATTTGTTATATAGATCATTACAAAGTAGGGTGTGACATCCCACATCGGTTGGGGATGAGAACTAAACCTTCTTTATAATGAGGTGGATACATTCCTTATCATAACGCGTTTTGGGTGCTTAATGGTAGTGGATGAGAGAAGAACTCGACACTTATGGAAGTAGTATTAGGATGGGTGACCTCTTGGGAAGTCTTCACCTGAGCTACCAAAAGCAAATCCATGAGGCGATGGTGGTACCTCCGGCCAAATCAGACAATATTATGGTGCGGCGATAGCTTAGCTATTACAGAATGTATCAAAATCAGAGCCGAAACGGTGGTGCTATGTCCCGCGAGGACGCTGGACCTCTAAGGGGGTGAATTGTAAAATCCCACATCGGCTGGGAGGAGAACTAAGCCTTCTTTATAAGGAGGTGGATACCTTCACAATCATAACGCGTTTTGGGCGCCTAATGGTAGTGGATGAGAGAAGAACTCTACAATTAAGCATGCATAAGTGGAAGTAGTATCAGGATTGGTGACCTCCTGGGAAGTATTCACCTGGGCAACCAAAAGCAAATCCGTGAGACGATGATGGTATGTCCTGGCCAAAGCGGCCAATATTATGATGCGGCGCCAGCTAGGCTGTTACATAGGGTTTGATTAAAAGAGTTATTGTAAGTTGTTTTGAGTTAGTTTCTTAATTATAATAGGGCAAGTTATTGTACAATATTATCATGCATTACGTATGTGAATCACGCTCAAGGTTAAAAACCAATTACGCTCAAATCGAATTACAAAACCTAATTATGTTCAAGGTGTATATGAAACACACTCATGGTTAAAATCAATTGCGCTCAATGCAAAATTAGATCGATTGATAATTAGGATATAGATCGATGATTTTGAAATCTTGATATTTAGTTTCACTAATCAATTTCAAGGTTTAATTTATCAATTGACCGGCTTTATTTTCCAGTTAAATTCTGTTGATTGAGGCACGAATCAAAATAGCGGCGCTTGGTAAACCTTAATTGTTTGAAGCCCTTCAATAAAGCCACCACAGATACAGAAATTGATATAGAAACATGTCAATTACCTAGTGGATTAGTTCAAGGCTTGAAAGACGATGATGAATTTTAACTATGTGAGGAGAAAACGACACAGGTTGCGTATTTGTGATTTCAAGGCTCGCACATTTTTAGAAATCATTGGTGTTAGTACTCTCGTACGTAAGGTATGATAAGCAATTACTGCAATGGATATTTTATCTCATTATAGTACAAATGAGTTTTTTCTAAATATTGTGTGTTTGTTTATTTGTTATGTGGTGGTGGTGATACTGATTCAATTCTTGAAGGCATGAACGGTCACCTCCTTGTTGTAACCAGTTCATCTTATACTTCAGATTGCCTTAAACTGATCAAAACCTGGAAGTGTTGATTCCACAATGCTGGATAAAAATTTGGTGCAAACATATAAATAATTGTAGATTCGACGGACGTTTATTCAACACATAAAAGTCGGCAACATAACGTTACAAGATCAAACAGAAACAAACTCAAACAGATCAGAACTCTCCTTATTCAAACAGAAACAAACGGAAACCTTTAATAAAGCCTTCTAGACTCCGACCCGACCAGACGATCATGAGCATCTAGGCTTAAGAGATTGGAACCAACTCGATCTTGATTTTGCCGACAGTGAGATCATCAGTCCCGGTCCTTGGCACCAATGTCACGGTTGCATACTCTTCGCCTTCGGTATGTGTGTCGTCCAACAACTCATTTAGCCCAAACCTTGCAGCACTATTCATTAACATGTTCTTCATACCACTGTGTGGAATCTGTGCAAACCCACCCGCGTACTCAGGATCACATGGCGTCGTGATTTCACCTTCTTTGAGTTTGTCATTCACAAACACATCGAACTTGACATACTTCCTACCGTCGTACTTGATGCCATCGATCACCAACACCTCATTGGATTTCGCCTTATCCTCTTTAGTCCTATTCACAGCCGGCCGCTTCACACGAACCTTAAAGATCTGGTTCAGACGCACCGGGAACTTGGTTTGTTCCACCGTCTTCACATCTCCAGTCGTCGCAACCTGGGCACTCTTTCTACGTTGCGGTGGGCGACTGTTGCGCCATGGGAACACTTCCTTAGAGTTCTCAATGTATCTATACTTGAGCTTGTCTATGTTGACACAGTCTTTGTTATACACACGCACAAGATTCTGATTCTCATCATAGAACACATAAGACGCGTTTAACCAGTCTGGATCGGTTATGTCAACGTGTCCAGGAAGGCGTAAATCCTTCCATAGCTTCCACATACGGTCGACATTAGCATGGTGGACATAAAAGATAGGATCATAACCCGCGGAGTAGAAGTTAGCCATGTCCTCACCATTAGGCTGGCTTGGATCACCAACCCATCTATGAACAGCAGTGTGAGAACCGGCTTCCACGGATCCAACTGATGGAGCACCATTAGCAACAGGCGAATCGCCAGCAACATATTTGCCCCCAAAGAAACTGAGTTGATCGCCTCCATTCCTAACCAAGTCTCGGTACACTGTACTCAAATTGCAATATATTTGTTGCTGATCTGGGATCTCCTTATCCGTGCCACTGTAATCCAGATCCAATAGTCGGTCTTCGATGTGATTTGGGTCTCTGTATTGATCAAACAAGGGGTTTGGTTCCCCTGGCAAAAAGATGCTTGGAATCGGCATTCCAGCTGGTTCGTCCCATTTCCAGAAAGGTAAGGCGAACTCGGGCTCATCAATCAAGCTTCCGAGTATTCTTTCGTAGAAATAGAGGTACCATCGATGGAACGGAAAGAAGAGCCATGAGTTGTGAATCTGGATGTTGATATTAGGGAAACCAGTACCGCTATCGGCTTGAGTGTACCCTCCATTGCAATAAGCACAATGGATTTTAGCTTGGTTAACGAAGCTACGTGGATCATCATCTGGGAGAGCTCGCATGGCTGCGATGGCTCTGATGTAATCATTCACTTGCTTTGGTGTCCCTGCGTGTGCCGGCCATCTCTTCCTCACCGTCCTTTCGGTAGGAAACTTGAAGTCTTGAATCTGCTTCCCAAGGCTAGGAGGACAACATTTTACTGTCCGTTTGGCGTTTTCTTTGTCCCTAATCCCATCACTCGCGTCCTTGCAAATGGACGTGATATCAGGAGTTGTGATGGGAGCAGCCATTGCCCCAGGCATGGACGCGAGGTTGGCGGCCGTGCAAATGCCGCCAAGACCCACGAGCAAGTTCCTTCGATCCACATTCGGCAACACAAGCTTTTGTGCTTCGGGTATTACAAGTTTCGTGTCATTGTTGTTAATATTATCAGGTGCATTGTTGCATGAGACTCTGAACCCTTGGGTTTGTTTGGTTCGAGTCTTGAAGGCTCGTTGGGTGTTAGTGGAAGTGAATGAGGAGCTAAGTGGAAGTAGTGAAGAAGACATGATTAAGAAAGATGTGTGATTCTAAAAGCAAGATTTGGGCGACTATTTATTAGTGAAAAATGGCTTAATATATTTAAGGAAGACAAGTAGCATATGCCACTTGTCTATTTCTTTAGTTTATCCCGTAACTTATGTTTATGTTATCAATAATTTATATTATTAGCTGGTAAATCAAAATGGTACCTACCACCCCACGTTTTCAATTAAGATAGTAGTAATAATTTATTCTTATAAACAATTCATACAATCTTTAAGTACATAGGAAAGTTAGCAATCCAATGGTAAGAGCATTGTTTAATAGCAACTCGTCAAATTTTAGCAGGAAACAAACACTAAAATATACTTTTAAAGTCGAAAATATGATTTTTCTATCTATAGTAACTTTGAGTTGTGAGTTGTGTGTTCTTTAGCATCCAATCACATGCTAAACACAATAATTAATAGACCTCTAATCCTCTATTATATAATATAAAACAGTAATTAAGTTTAGATTATTCTATTTTGCAAGTAACATTTTAGTTCAGATTATTCTATTTTACAAGTAGCATTTTACTTCTTTAACTTAGTTCAAGAAATCATATTTATTTGTTAGAAATTGAACACATACTAGACGAGCCAATTTCGAGTCAGTTGAAGAAATTCTTCCATAGCCAAGTAGGAATATTGTATAAAGACACGTGTCAGGCTGTTCAATCAGTATATACAATAACATGTCGACTACTTGCGTACTCTTTTGGTTTTATTAATATTGGCTTTAAAAAAAACTTGTGGAATCATCACGTCATGGGGGTTGAATAAGTGGATGATCTTTTAGAACGTTCCATGTTGCCAAGTGTTTAATGCATTTATATCATTGTGTATTTACTCACGAAGGGCATCAACAAGTGCTTAATCCTCCATTCATCCATCAAGTGCGCGATTGTAGAGTTCATTGAACACGTTAATCTTGCATTTCAAATCCCTCAGCTAAACTTGTCGTCCAAAATTCGGCTCCTAAGTTTGGTTATCCAAGGCATTCATCACAGTCGCTGCCAATGAGGTTTCTTTGTCGTAGGTCCAAACTCTTAATGGTATTCTATCCATAGTGTGTGATTGTGAGTTTGAGTTTAGAAATATTGTAAATAAGTTGTGAGATAGGTATTTATAGACGTAAAAGTATGATTACTTTTAAACGGCTTTACTTTATAGTCGTAATGCTTAGAACATAAATTTCCTCACATACTAATCCGGCCCCCTACCCGAATTACCAGTAATTGTGTTACGACAAGGAAAAGGATTCAAGCTCACAAGAATTTTTACAGTTTGATCCCGTCTAAAAACGATTAAGCCAAATGTTTGCAACTCAACTTCAATATCAAACCCGAAAACAAATAGCCATTTCCGACTATCATGTTCGCAAATTTTATTTTATTTTTCAGAAACACAAAACAGAAAATTTGTGATCCGTCGAGTTAACTTTCATTCGCGACTATGGGTTGGGAATATATTGCAATACAACTTATTGTAATCATATTATTGAATTAATAAAAGTAAATTATCTTTATGTAATTATTTATCAAAAAAATATAGTTTTTTATGATTTATGAAATCTTTTAGTGTCGTAATCTTATCATAGAGATTGAGATCCAATTCAATAGGGATTCATGCCGAGGACGGCAACTTAGCAAATACCACTTGTCCATTTTCATATTTGTATTTATCCCACTTGTATTATTAGTTTTTTAGTTGGCTCAACAAAATGCAACCCAAAAGTATTACTAGACATTAGTAATGAATTAATTTGAGTAAAGTATAAATATCATTTATGAGGTTTTGTTAATTATCTGATTTTGTTTAAAAGGTTTTGTTTGTGTAACTGGGTCATTAAGGTTTCTCAGATTTTGTTAATTACGTTCAAATTATTAACTTTTTTAATTTTCATCGTTAATTCAAGGGTAAAACCGACTTTTGATAAGGCTCTATTGGTTTCTTCTTGACTTGAACTCATCAGGTGAGCGGCAACAGTTCACGGCCATTTATGTGTCCATTCTGCAAACAGAACTAGGCAAGTACACATCCATTATCTCGCTGAGGATGCGTCCGATGAAGCCTTAGACTAGCAAGCAAACCCAAGCGTTCAGCACAAACAAGCAATATGATATTTGAATATTTGGTCTGTGACACTCACGCCAACATGACTTTCGCACGTCCTCATGAAAGCGTTCGCATTCCTATGCCTGCTCGTGAGACTTATACAATGTATCTTTCGCTACACTGTGCACCTCCTCAGTTGCTTGCAATCTCATACTTACTCACAAAAGATGTGTGGCTGAAATGATGTACTTTTAAGTGTCTAATGCATGGTGTTTTACTTGTTTGTATATATCGAACATGAGAAATTTGATTGGTTTTATGATTGCAGGTGCTCGGAGGTTAAAGGAACTAATTTGAAGCAATTAAGACGGTGATGAATCAAGTTACGCATAAAAGGAAGCAACTGGTGGTTCGAAACAGCGATAAAACATCAAGAATATAGAAAAAGAGAAAGTTGGTGTTGAGTCCACCGTAAGCTACAATGGCTCCACTGTAGCTTATGGTGGATACTAAGGAAAAACCGCAGTAAGGCAGAAACAAGACGCCGTAAAGGCAGGGTCCACCGTAAGCACTGAAGCTTACGGCGGGGGTCGACGTACAAGTACCTTTTTTGGGTTTTTCTTCCATATTTAAGCCCGGTTTAACCCCTTAGTCGAGGGATGTTCATACGCTAGCCACCAAGGATACTTTTGGGGCTATTTTCATCATATTAGCACCTTCTAGACACCAAATCATCCATGAATTCATCCTTCAAACTAAGAATCAAGAGAACCAAGATGCAGAGGCAAGGCTAAGCCATTCTTGACCGCTCTAGGTGTAAGGTTTGTATGAACTAATCATTTTTGTGATTTCTATCTATGATTGGATTAATGTTTGATTAATCATTCGGTAAATCTAGCTTTACATTTATTTAAACTGATTAAACATTTCTTTTTCTGGGATTTATATTTCGTATCAATCAGTTGGTTTGTGTTGATCAACATTTATGATAAAGTTCTTTTCATCATTGAACCATTTACCTTTGATTATTAATCTATTTGGAGTCCTATACTAATAAACTGGTAATTAGGTAGACCACGTCTAGTTGTGTCAATTCGTTGGATTAAATCATGTGAATCATCATAACCAATCTACTGTGTCTAGTAATTATTTTTCAAAATTGGTTAACGAACCATGTCTATGTGGTTATCCATGACATACCATTGTACAATTCATTGCATTACTTGAACCTGATGTATAGTCACGCTTTTCTTGTATTGAATTTACAAATAATCGTGTTTTCATAACCAAATCTTTGAAACCACTTGACATCGTTTGTCCGATTTAAGATAATTAATTAGTAAACTATGACCGTCATTTGCACGTTCCATTGATTCCTTGTGGAGATGATCTTACTTACCCTTGCTAGTTTTAAGTATATAAGCTTAATAAATACTTGTTTTTTACTAGAGCACGACATCTACTTCAAAATGGCGTTGTTGCTGGGGAATCAATGCGCAAAGTGTTATTTTAGTTTAGTAGTTTGCTTTTGTTTTTATTTGTTTGATTTTACACGGGGTTTTTGTGTTTCATGTGTGCAAATAATCTTCTAGGTTTATACATACAAGGTATTCAAGAAGCAAGGGGCCGCTACAATTTGATCCAGAAATTGAGAAAACAACTAAGAGAAACCGAGAAACTCACAAAACAGGTTTAAATAGAAAGTTAGAAATGGAATCATCAAAACCCAAAATCAAAAACATGAGTCAACACGAAGATCAAGAACCACCCTTTAACCTCCTTGAAAACCAAGACCAACCCATCAATCAAGAATACCCAATCCCACTTAATGATCCATCATCGCCACCCGGTTAAAACCAAAACCGGAACAGAGCTAACCTACGTGGTGAACAGAATCATAGACAACCTGTTAACCTCAAAATTGATCATTTGGCCTACCCAAACATCGAGCCTCACAGTTACCAAGGCCAAATATTTCATCAATGGAAGAACAGAACAATCGGAGAGGTCACGGGGATGAAAACCGCTCAGTCGTATCAGCCCCACAGAACCGTTAAAGGCATTGAGTTCAAAGAAGATGGAAATTTGGGTAATCATAATGCAAGAGTTGAAGTCTGGAACGTCGGTAATGAATGGGTTGATTTTTATTTGGATGAAGGAGAAGAAGAGTATGAAGATGAAAAGGGAGATTATTACCCACAGAATCAGCATCATTCCAACTGTATAACCAAGCACCCAGCAAAATCAAAACCACCGGCATCAAAAAAACCATAACCAACACTAGTATCCGTATAACCAGCAGCAACAAGTACCAAACCACCATCAGCACAATATTATAATTATGATCACGGGGTTCCGTGAGCTTATTTTCCACCACCGGTCAGCGAGGTTCAAAGTCATTTCATTCCACAAGTGACAGCAAACTCCCTTCCGATCATTGTCCAGGTGAGGAAATGAAGAACCTTTTTAAGTGAGACAATCTAGTTTGATTGGGTTACCAATGTTTCATGGGAAAGCGAGTGAAGAACCATATATCCACTTGAGTGACTTCAACTCCATATGTGTCACTATTTCAAATCAGGGGTTCACAATTGTTGAGGTTAAACTAATGGTCTTTCGGTTTAGTTTAAAAAGATTCAGCCAATCAGTGGTTTTTGTCAATGCCATAAGCCAACATCTATACATGGTATGATCTGGAACAACAATTCTTAGATGAGTACTACGCGCCATAAAGAACATCTGAGGCAAGTAGTTCTATAAACAAAATTAATAGCATTCAGGTGAAACCTTTCGTGAAACATGTCAAAGGTTCAAGCTACCGTTGAGAACATGCCCACAACACGTGATCGCGCAGTGAGAATTGATAAAGGTGTTCCATAAAAGCTTGTCAAATGATGATATTCGGGAATCCAGACTACCACAAATGGTTTGTTTTTGACTAATGCTGAAAATGTTGACCGAGCTTTTGAAGAGACGCAATTAATTCAAAACACCAAACTCAGTCAAATAGGAAGGTGAAAAGGTCAACTTTAAAAGTTGTGGGGAGTGGTGTATCTGAAGATAGAATGACTCAAATGGAAAAGGCAATAGAGAAGTTGATGGCAACAGGCGAAACAAATGGGTGAAACATACCCGGTGTGTGAACAATATGGAGAATTGGAGCATGACATAACTACATGTGGGGCTCTCTATGATGAAAAGAATGAGGAAGAGGTAAATTATGTTCAAGAAAGAAAAGCGGTACAATAATGATAATATGAATTCAAAAACATGACATTCGAGCCTCAGAAATCATCCCAACTTTAGTTATGGGAATGCTAGTACCCAATCAAACCCGAATTTCAGGGTAGTTCGTAGAGGACGAGCTATAACTGAAATCAGATGTCGTATGGATATGATCAATAGAATTGGAATTCTGGGGGAAAGAAAGAAGAATCAATCAAAGATGTCATGGATATCCTAAAAAAATGAAGACAGATAATGAAGCTCAGAATAAAGTTGTTAATCAAATACTAGAGTCGCAGGAGAAAGCTAATGTTGCAAGGGATAAACAAGTGAGTAAGATAGTTGAAGATATAGCAAGTTTCAAAATAAATCCATCAAAGCTCATGAATGATACTTTGAAGAACCCGATTCATCAAAGCAACAATTCGTCAAACCCCATAAATGCACACATTAGTACCATCACCATTGAATATAATGTGGTGAATGTCATAGTTGAATAATTTGAAACGGGAGAACCACTCATTCCCATTCAAATGGGGGGAGGGGGGTTCAAAACTACAAAGGCACTTGTTGATTATGGTGTGAATGTGAGTGTTGTACCGGGAGTGTGTATGACCGGTGTGATTTTGGGCATTTACAAGAAGTTGACACCACCTTGGAAGGAATTTGGTTAGCGTTGTGGTAAAGTTTTGAGACTTCTATTATCTTGAAGACTTTCTTGTTCTTGATTATGAACCAGCTGAGAATGAAGAATAACCCGGGGTGATATTGGAGAGACCGTTTTTGGCAACATCAAATGCTCATATCAAATGCCGAGATGGAACAGTTTTCATGACCTTTGGTAACCGTAAGTTAATTGTAAATATCTTTTCAAATTCATATGATTATTCTTTTGAAAATAAATATTCTAGGTCATGTGCTACTATCATGCGTATTCCTCGCGTACACGAGGATGATATCGAATAGGAGTATTCTGTGTTTGACAGGTCAAATAGAGAGAAGGAGAAAATGGTGTTAAATACGGTAGAGAATCAAATTGGGGAGTTGTCTAGTTCAACAAATGATATCAAGACTGTGATATATACGGTGGTTAATAAAAATACGGAAGGAACAAGTAAGAAGAAATCACAAAGGAAAGAGAAAGTAAAGAAGCCATCGGGGTTTCAAAACGAACAAAGAAAGTTGACATAAAATAACATTATCATACGATTTTTTCATAAAAAAATGTTAGTTGTTATTAGTGTCGTCAAGTTCTTAAATAATTTAAGAGTTTTGTAATGATACTCATCATATGTATGTATGTATGTATGTATGTATGTATGTATGCATGCAGGGCCGGCTCCATGGGTGGGTGAAGTGGGCGTCCGGTCGGGGCATGTCTTTTTTGAGGGCACATAAATTTTTAAAAATTCTCAATATTATATATGTAGGATACCCGAACGCTTATAATCTCACTAATTTTACGATACCCATATACTTTTTAAACCCACTTTTTTCAAATCATCCAAAGATTTATTGGCCCATTAAAAATTAAAAAAATATGTCCATTACTTGAAATTAATTAATAAAAGTTAAATAAAATAAATAAATGAAACAAATAGGCGGGATAATAGTGTCGAATTCGTACATCATCGGTCACGGTAGCATCTGTATAAAAGAGTTATTGAAATTGTATTGAAATCTTATTTACGATCCACAATGCTCCAAGAAAGATTTAGTGAGTTGGCGATGATAGCTTTCGAAAACGTGATATAAGGGAGCATAAACTGCGATGAGTTGATTCACCAATTCACTATCAAGAATGTTAGAAGAGCTTCACAAATCCTTAGTTAGCTATTAGCCTATTTAGTATATTATAGACTCATTCTAATACCATGATTTTGTTAAGTGTTATGTTTATTGTCATAACTTTAATCGTCATTTAAAAACAATATTTACATTTTTTTTGTACATTAATGCTTAAGGGACATTTTTTTCCGACTCAGCTGAGGCACGTGAATTCTCAATACCGGCTATGTATGTGTATGTATATATGTACCCTTCAGCTGTGTTTGTGTTGAGTAAACAAAGTATATATTTTTGGTCCCCAGCGAGATGTTTTAGTATCACCATGCATTTCACATGTGAAAAGATCATTGATATCTGTTTTGTTGATAATAAATAATTGATACGAGAATCATGTCAATTTATATTATAGTATTGTGTTGTAGATATTTCAAATCTCTTGGTCAACCAATCACTTAACCGCTCAAATAACTCTAATTTTTTTTTCTCAAATATTAATGACGATGAATTTTCAAAACGTATGAAAATTTGAAAAGAAAAGAAGACTTTTATTTCTTTATGGAATTTCCTTTATTATTCGATACTAGAATAATTAATTACATAATTACATAACATAGTTATAATACTAAATCATAATACGCGTTCTAATCCTTCAAATCCAAGGTAAACACAACCTTCTCCAACGGATTAGCTGAGCCTATAACAATTCGCCACGTGTACAAATTTTCCTTTGAATCCCACGGAAGAGTGGAAGGTCCGACAGTTTTCCTTCCCTTAGGATTTTTATACTATGAACTCTAGGGTTCGTCACTCTCTTGCGCATAGTTCTTAACATCATATATGTGATTCGTGGAAAAGAAGTACTATGGTTGTGTTCTCATTGAAAAATTAAGTGTTTACACTATGGATTTGCTGGATGTTGCGGAGAAACAAGAAAGATGGAGATGAAAGTTGATTATGAATGTTTAGGGTTTGAGATGTAGGAGATGGTGTGTTCCATGGAAGACGCATCCTAATCTGTGACGAAACAGGTTTCGTCGAACGATGGAATACTTTCGTATTTCGTCGGGTCTATTAATACGTTGACACATGGCGAGGTTTTAATGGTTATTGAGGTTTTAATGTTCCATCGGATAAGAGGAAACGTGGTAGCTATTTTGGGTATTCTCAAAACCATGACTAAAGTTGGAAATGGCTTGGTTAAAATGGCTATTTTTGGAATTTTCCCTTTATTAAAACATGATCCAATGGAGACATTGCTCCTCTAACGTCGCCACTTCGTTTTTCAAGCTCTAGCCACCGTCAACTGTCTTAATATCCGCCAACGTCAAGATCTCCGTCAAACACCACCGTCAAGGTCGACCGTGTTTTCTATTATGTACGTATCTCGTGTTTGACGTTGTTTGCATCTCATGTTTGTATGTATAATTATGTAAGAACGATTTTAGTGAGAAATAAATTATGTATTGACTCATTTGTTGAGGCATGAAGAACAATTTTAGTAAAATTTTGTATCTTATGTTTTGACTCATTGGCAATCACATTACCGGCAACCTTTAGTGGCGGGTCATCAACGACGACATATGTCGCCGTTATTGCTTTGCTTTTTTATACTGTTTATAAATAAATGACATCTAAAATCTATATAATAGCATCACGTGTATTGCAAATTGCAATGGCTTTCGATTTTTTAAGCAAAGATGCGGAGGTACGTAATTTTTTTTTTATTGAAAATATGTCTCGAATCTCCATATGCCCCCATGCATATGCAATACATTTTAATGTTTTACATGATTCGTTACGTTTTGAATATTTAATTCAACTAGTATTAAATCCGCGTGAATTTATAAAATACAATTTAAAATTTTACATCGTCGAAAGTTTATAAATAAAACCAAACCGTGACTCATCTTACTGTTTACAAGCTAGTTAATAAATGGTATTGCTATTGCTTGAATGTGATTTGTACCACTTTTCATTTTTATTGTTATTTAGATATAAAAAGTTATACAAATCTGGTGTAGACAATTAAATTTGATGTGAATCTCTAGGATGACCACATTATGAGTACATGTTGATGTTGATGTCAGACTATAATTTTTTTTTTAACGGCCAACTAAGTAACGCCGGGTATCCCGTACGCGGCCCCCATTGGCTAAAGGTAGCCCGAGCCGGCCACTAGTCCGGACGGACGGAGCCCCTAGCGGTCCACTTGTTGAGGGATTCACCGGATAAAACCCGACCCCCACGTCCGCCAAACGGCACGACAGCGAGGAGGCGGTAAAACCGGGTGAGATCAGGACTCGAACCCTGTCAGACTATAATTAAAATCAAAATCTCAAGGGAGGCGCTACCTAGTTGTATTTTATTAAAAAAAATTATAAAAGACTGGATTTTGGTGTTGTAGGAAAGGATAATAGAAGTTTAGAACCACAAACTTGTTAAGAACATTCAAGGGCTCCTCAACCCTCATGGGGGGCCTTCAATTAAAAGCGAAATGAAAATTCGGGGCCCTTTTATCCATGCTTAATTACCGATAGTAAATTAGTATAGCCATGAACATACAACACGAATACACGAATACATGTTATTAGCTCAACTAAGAAGTTGTCTTGACTCTGGAGAGTGTTTGGGACTGCTTTTAAAAACTGAATAGCCTGATAATGGATTTTTATGGAAATCTCGAACATCCATTAGTTTCGTGATTTGTATTCACATAAGCCTTATGAAATAACCCCGGAGGAACAAAATCATTGTCACCAGGAAGATCAGTTAACCAATATCATTGCACTAGACCTGCATTTTATATCTTTATTAAGTTAATCGAAATTAGAAGCAAACGTCAACTAATCACGAAGTAGATAAGATTACAATATACAAATCCCTAAATTAGAGGTAATAAACCTATTCAACAAACGATTGACTCTTGAATGTCGAACTAACACTTGAATCGTGAATGTCTCTATCCATTGCGAGTTATCGATTGTGATATTAAAACCCATGATCCGAGTTTTTACTTAACTAGGCGCGAGAGTCAATTGTGAGGTTTTCCATAACCTTGATGCCGAATGTCAGTTGCTCCGGCCTAGATGATCGCCCATTTTATTGTCCAGTTTCTTCTGTGACAACTTAAATCACCTTCATAATCAAATAACATAAAATCATTCAAAATATGTTAAAAATATTAGATTCTTTTGAACCTCTTTGATCATGCCTCTCTCTAACAAATAAACCTTCTCCACCATCTTCTTTATGATCTGACCATTTCTTTAATTCTTTTGAATTCGGAGCAGCTAACACCTCTTCCATGGATAAATTAAGTTTCCCTCCCATACATTAATGTGTCAACAAAATGCTCGTAAGATGATGGCAAAGATGTTAGAAAGATGATACCCTGATCCACATCATCTAACTCCACTTCAATATTCTCAAAATCTAATATGAGTTTACTCACACGGAATATGTACACGGAAATGAAATATCACTTTCGTATATACTCAATATATTTTGTAGAACACACAACAATAGTGTGTTTATTTTATGCCATTCTCCTTTTACTGCAACACCTTAATATATGTTCTGTTTTCTTCGATTTTGGTCTTGCGTTTGATGGTCCTAATTGAGATCTTTGTCGAACTTGTTTCTTCTAGTATTCAAAATCTTCTACTCTGGTTTCTTATATTCTACTGTCTAGAAAGTTGCGGTTCTTAATAGAAACATCTGCCTACAATGTTCTACGGCTTATGTTCAAATTCTTCCAGAGTTTAATGGCTTTTATCGACATTATTTTTCTGATCTGATTTTCTGATTGTATCATATGCAGCTTTTGATTGAGAACTTTGTCCAGAATTGTTGATGCCTCTAATCTTCTCCTGTTTCCTTTTGATGTATCATATATTCTATTACGACTGTTCTTCCTGAAGTAGTATATATATGATTGACATGTTTGTCTAAGATATAAGATGGAACATAACTGAGCAAAAATGGAAATAATATGTGATCCGGATCTTCCAGGTTCTATTCTTTTATTCTAATTCTGATTTGTCTAAATTGCTCATCTTAGCTCTACTCTAATACCACTTTGTCTGAATAATTATAACATTGAACATTAAAGGCTGAACAATATATAAAGTGATATGCACATGAAGGTATTTGTAGTAATATCCCAACAATTATATTCAAACAGAAATGTAAGCACAAAATGGACATAACACTTATTGACCACATCTTGTAGGCTCAGAGGAAGGTTGAGCCTCTGCCGCAGCTGAGTACCCATTATCAAAAGGGGGAGAAAGCATAATTGTGAACTGATTCGGATATTTCTTCTAGTAACAGTCGTTAGGGTTGGTATCCTATCCATCTCCGCCTTCCTTCCAAAGATACTGTACTTACTTGGGACACTTTTGCACCATTTGAAGCTGAAAACATCACTGGTGTTCCTTTCCAAAGCAATCCATATTCTTTCTGCCCATTAATTTGACAACGGTAAACCAATTCGTATTGTCATTCGCATAAGAAATGTGTAAATGTTCGAGTAAATTGGAGCAAATATGTCATTCATTTAGTTCCATAGCCTTTGATCTTCTACTATGCCCATTTGACCATTTCGAGACGAGATCAATGCGTTGTTATAATATTTAAGTGGACACAAAGCCTAACCTCCTCTTCCTTTATACTTTGTTACCCTATAGCATGCGGCCCAATTTATTTTTTTTCGCTCACATCCACCCCATTAATCACGTTCCAAGGAGCTTCATATAAGAAAAAACGTACTAACAATAAGTCGATAGACTTTCAAGAACCGATTTCTTTCGACGGCGAAGAACCATGGCTTTGTTTTTCTCAGTAAGATTAATTTTGCCATTTGAAAGAGGGTTATAGCACAGCTTATTGACCGCTTACCTGTCTTTCTATCAGTCTGTTGTAATTGTATCATATTTATGATGAAGATATAAAGAATTGAAATTCTTGAAACAAAAATTGAGAAGAGTTAATCGTCCCCATTGATTGAGTGGAAGTTTTTCAATGAGTGTTTTTTTCAAAGATCTCATTATTTTTAACATATATTAATACGGAAAATAAAACATTCCTATTATTTAATTATTAATAACATATATTATTTAATTAAATAAAGATTAATACAGAGAAAAATGAAATTTAGAGATGAACATAATTTTTTTGCTAAATCTAAAGAAGAATATGTGAATTGTTAGCATTTCACATACACATGGTAAAATCACTAGAGTGCAAGAATTAAAAAAAATATATATATATATATATATATATATATATATATATATATATATAATTAAGATTTATTTACTTGATATAGCTTGCGTCGTTGCTTGTTTATCCTCACCTAACTTGTATGTATTCATGAAGTCTGTGAAGTTTAACGTGTTTGTGAACGACAAAGACCATGGGCCATGATGCTAATTGAGTGGGTTTTATTTATTTGATATTTTTTTTTCAAAAACAAAATAATATATTTTTCAATTGTTGTTCTAAATTGATTTACCTTTATCAATGAGAATCTATTGAAGGAAAAATAAATTTTAAAAATTGATTGCGTTCGTATTGATGATATATGGTTAGATAAGTTTGTAAAAAAGTAAAAAATATATTTTTGTTTAAAAATATGTAACAAAGAGTAACATGCATTGCCTTTTTAAATTATTTAATTCGAAAATAGAAGTAAAAAAAGAGAGGGTGCCCTTATTTTAAATTTTTACCAAAGTTTTTTACTGATTTTAATCATATCTTTACCTATTAATTTTTAATGCGGTTTTTCACTTATTTTTAATGTGATCATATAAAAATTTTAAATAATTTTAAAATGTTATTAAAATATCTTACTTTGGTTTTCTAGCAGTAAAAAACTAAAGACAAAATGAATAAAAATTACAACACAGTAGTAAAAATTGCCGTAAAAATTTAGTTTAAATTTTAGCATTTTTAATTACCTAAAATCTAGAACTTCGACACAAACACTCTTCCAAAACAATTTACTAAATTATTCATTGTATTTCAAAATACCTTAAAGTCCAAGATATTTTGTATTCTATGTTTTCTCACAAAAGTCCTTGATAAATAATTCAATGTTTTTTTTTAAATTTAACATGTTTTTTTTAACGTCAATAATAATTTAGACTAATGACATGCCTCTTGATGAATAAATATATTATATTTATGTTACTTGCCATTGAAACAAATGGTGTGTTTTCAATTTCCTTAATGAATAAATGTATTGTAATAACTTTAATTAATTTAAAAACTAGTGTTTCACCGGCAGGAGTCGTGCTGGTAAACACTGGGGTGATAAAAGTTTTGTATTCGGACAGTTTCCATTACGTTCTTTATGCAATACTTTAACTAAAACAAACAAACAAAAAAAATGTCACCGATTAATTAGTTGCCGTCAAGTCTCAAGTGGCCCAATGATGACTTTGCGGCACCAAACTTATCCTTTAACCTTATTAGTATTAGTAATAGTAATTCTTCGTTATTCGCTAAAAAAACGTTCTTTCGTAAAATACTTACTATTTGAGAGGAAAAAGTGAAATAAATAAACAGATATGATGGACAAATAACTAACCCAGCTATCTGTTGAGATGATAGATAGACAGTTGGTTAAAAAGACGTAAGACTTGGAACAATAGATAGACAACGGCCTTGATCTTCGTCATTCAACAAACACCTCAAACTTGATTCGGTTCCTCTGTGATCACTTATCGTAGGAAGTTGAATATTTATACGTGGAATGTTAGTACTTGGTGTTTTGTACTACATATGTACTTCAATCTCAATGATGCTAAACGCATCATTTTCAGAAATATTATTGGGTGGGTTAAATATAAATATAAACAAATATATTAGGTTCATAGAACTATGTGACTAAAAGTAAAGTAATGATACGAAGGATTAAGCCGGTGTACATTCAGTAAAAATTATATTTGAGGTGCGTTTAGCACAACCTAATAAATTATGTTATTTAATGATATGGATCAGAGCCCACTCGAAGAACCATCGGGCCCATTGAACCATGACTAGAGGCTGCCAGCCCTTTAGTCTTGTCCATCCAATCTTTTGGTTTTCATATTTATCTCTTTAAATTTGGTAATAATCTTTTCTATGTTTATCTTATTTTGAATTCCATAATTGTCGTTTCTAGTTTCTTATTTAAACATTGTAATCTCTTATTGGATGGTTCAGTTTTGAGTAATAAGAATTTTCTTGAACAATATTTGTTCTTTGTCTTTCGGGTAATCGAAGGCAGGTTATCACGCTAGGTTTCTAGCGTCCACTCGTATACGAATCCGTATCAAGTGGTATCAGCAGCTCGGGTTACTCAGGATGTCTGCACAGGGGAGAGATCGTCGTCAACACCAAAGATTCGCCGCTGGAGGCAACGATCATGTACAACGTGATCCTCAAGACACTGCTGATATTGAACGTCTTCAACAACGGGTTCGTGAACTTGAACTCAATCAGCATCACAACACAGATGACTCCGCTACAGAGTCGGTTATATGGGAAGAAGAGAACGACGGGTTTCACAACATATTCGGTCGGCGCCGCCGTCATGGTACGCCGCCACCACCACCACCGTCAGACCCCATTTGCGCTTTGGGTATTCGTACAGAGATTCCAAAATTCGAGGGCAACATGCAACCAGATGACTTCATCGATTGGCTTCAAACGGTGGAACGAATATTCGACCTCCGGGATGTTCCCGACAATCTCAAGGTAAAACTTGTTGCTATTAAATTAAAAAAACATGCTTCGTTGTGGTGGGAACATGTGAAGAAACAACGATATCAGAAGGGTAAAAACAAGGTGGAATCATGGGACAAGATGAAGAGGCTGTTGCGAGCAAAGTTTTCGCCCGGCCAAGAATCTTTCTTAGAGTATCACAATTTGCGACAGCAATCGTTGTATGTACAAGAAATTATTGCTGAATTTGAACACTTGCGTATGCGTTGCGGCATAGAGGAAGATGAAGAACAGACTATTGCTCATTTTTTAGGGGTACTCCGGTCCGAAATCTCGGACGTTGTTTATTTACAATAGTATTGGTCATTTAATGACGTTTGCAGGTTAGCTCTACAAGTGGAGAAACAGTTGCTAGCTAAACATCGACCAAACACCCGCACTACAACCACTGCTCGGCCTCCGACATCGACCTCTTTTCAACCACGGGGCGGACCCATCAAACCCGACCCTCTCCCATCGCCGGGGCCTCAAACAGGTTCATCAAGTGGTACGTTTCGCGATCGGTGTTACAAATGCCAAGGCATTGGTCACCTCAAACGGGATTGTCCCAATAAACACGTCCTTGCTTTTGTTGACGAACCCGCACCAAAATATGATACTGAGGACGATGACGAGGAAACTGAAATTCTTTATCCCGATCGAGGTGAAGCACTTGTTGTTCAACGTATTCTAAACACGTCCGTAGCAGATTCATCCGATGACACGCAATGGCTTCGTAACAACATTTTTCGCACAAAGTGTACATCTAAAGGCAATGTTTGTACCGTTATCATTGATGGCGGTTGTTGTGAAAATATGGTAGCAAGTACCATGGTGGAAAAACTCAGATTACCGCTTCAAGACCACCCCAACCCGTACCAAGTAACATGGTTAAAAAAAGGTAATCTTCTTAAAGTTACTCATCGGTGTTTAGTTCCTTTCTCCATTGGTAATAAATATAGTGACGAACTATGGTGTGAGGTCATTCCTATGGACGCATGTCATCTTTTATTGGGCTGTCCATGGCTTTATGACTGTCGCGTAAAACATGATGGCTTCTTCAATACTTACACCTTTAAAAAGGATGGTCTTAATATCACATTGGCACCCTTGGATCCAAAGCAAAAAGAGTCCACATCATTGTTGGTAGCAAAGTCAGAACTCACAAAACTCACCAAGAATAACCAAGAACATCTTATTTTTGGGCTATTAATTGCCGAAGAAAACCCCACTGTATCGCTAGTTCCACGAGAAGTGCAACCCCTCTTGACCGAGTTTCGTGATTCTTTGCCTACCGACATTCCCGCTGGTCTTCCCCTCATACGGGAAATCCAACATTGTATTGATTTTTTTCCAGGTGCAAGTATTCCAAACAAGCCCGCGTATCGAATGAATCCCAAAGAGTTTACTGAATTACATCGCCAAGTAACAGAATTGTTGGAAAAAGGCCTCATTCGGGAGAGTATGAGTCCATGTGCAGTCCCGGCTCTACTCGTGCCCACCAAATGGCACTTTTCGAATGTGTATTGACAGCCGCGCGGTTAACAAAATTACAATAAAATACCGGTTTCCTATTCCGCGTTTTGATGATTTACTCGATCACTTATATTGCGCAAAGGTCTTTTCCAAGATTGATTTACGTAGTGGGTATCACCAAATCCGAATGCGACCTGGCAATGAGTGGAAAACCGCGTTCAAAACGCGAGATGGGTTATATGAGTGGATGATAATGCCATTTGGGTTATCTAATGCACCGAGTACTTTTATACGGTTAATGAATCACATTTTCAAACCTCTTATCGGCCAGTGCGTTGTCGTTTATTTTGATGATATATTGATTTTTAGCAAAGATGTCCCCACACATTTAACCCACTTACGTGATGTTTTAATGATCCTCCAAGAGCAAAAGCTTTATGCCAATGAAACAAAGTGCCAATTCTTGACAACAAAGATTATATTTTTGGGTTATCTAGTCTCAGGTGACGGCATCCGCATGGACGACTCTAAAGTTTCAGCCATTACATCATGGCCATCCCCATAGTCGCTTCATGAGGTTAGAAGTTTTCACGGTCTCGCGTCTTTCTATCTCCGCTTCATTCGCAACTTTAGCACTATTGTCACCCCTCTTACGGAATGCTTAAAAAGTAGTAAGTTTACTTGGTCCTCCACCGCCCAACACTCGTTTGATGCTCTTAAAACCGTCGTCACCAACGCACCCGTTCTTGCCTTACCAAACTTTGAACACGTTATTCATGTCGAATGTGATGCCTCGGGGGCGTTTTGAGCCAACAACAACATCCTATTGCTTTTTTTAGCGAAAAACTAAGTGATACACGGAGACGATATAGCACGTATGACAAAGAATTTTATGCTATTGTTAGGAGTCTTGAATATTGGCGACATTACCTACTCCCCAATGAATTCGTTCTTTATTCAGACCATCAGGCGCTTAAGTTCATTCTGTTGGGTTTAATACGGGTGTTGCCCCGGCCCGTCTTGGGTTGGGCAGTTGAAGACTAGAAGGGTTGAATGGGCTGGCCACCCACTCAACTTTAGTGGCCCGTTTTATATTATTTCTTGTAACTTATGGAGAAAGAAATAAACCCTAGTTAGCCTCCCTATATAAACAATGTTGTATCTTGTAATTTCTTTAACACCTCAATAAAAGAAGAGACCCTGTTCGTTGCCCGTGGACGTAGGTTACACACCGTGACCGAACCACGTAAATCCCGTGTTCATCTTTATTGCTTTACGATTATTATTATTATTATTATTGTGTTTTGAATCTGTGTTTCGTAAACCCCACTGCCACCACCAAAAGCATATTTATATTGTTTTGTTTGGATGATTGTGTGCTTGTGAAAAGCCACTGCCATATAACAATTATTATTACATGATAGGAATGTGTGTGATTGGAATTTGTTATATGTGTTCTTGAGTTATACTGCCGCCGCCATTATTGTTTAATATTGAAATTGTCATTGCAAAGTCAAAGCAGTGTATATCAAGTTTGACCCTCTCGTTCAGAAAAGAAGCGGAATCAGGTTCATTGCTTTCGTTTCAGTTTTCTGTTTGGGTTATTTATTGGTTCAGTTTTACTTCTCGTTTATCCGCTGCGTTTACGTATTATTGTTCGTTTTAGAAATCAATTAGAAATACCGTTGTATTGTATTGATTTCTGTCACCCTATCCGACTCCTTTCGGGTCAGCCGCGTACACGTAATACCTAACACATTCAAGGCCAAGCAAAGTTAAATCCCCGGCACGCAAAATGGGTCGAAACTCTACAGGATTTCACGTTTATTATCCGGCACAAAGCAGGTTCGGCCAACTCCGTCGCGGACGCTTTAAGCCGTCGGCCAACTTTCATCACTACCGTCACTTTTCAGGTAACCGGGTTTGAATCGTTTTCTAATTTGTACCAAGATGACCCTGATTTTCATGTTGTTTGGGATAAGAGTAGAACTGCACCATATCAGTCGTTCATACAAAAAAATGGGTTGTTTTACAAAGGGAAATGCTTGTGTGTGCCTCAATCCTCCTATAGGGAAGCCATATTGTTGAATGCCACCAAGGGGCTTTATCTAGTCATTTTGGAAGGGCTAAAACAGTTTCTTTAGTTCAAGATCGTTTCTTTTGGCCGAAATTAACACGGGACGTTACCATGGTTTTGAAGAGATGTCGTGTTTGCCACATTGCTAAAACTCACAATACAAACAAGGTTTATACACACCGTTGCCCGCCCCTACAGGACCATGGGAGGATGTTAGTCTCGATTTTGTATTGGGTTTACCCTTCACACAACGAAAGAAGGACTCGATTATGGTTGTCGTTGATCGTTTTTCTAAGATGGATCATTTTGTTCCATGTGTCATAGACATTTGATGCCTCGCAAGTTGCACGACTTTATTTTGCAGGAATCGTACGTTTGCATGGGGTTCCAAAGACGATTACGTCTGATCGTGATTTCAAGTTCATTAGCCATTTTTGGCGAACATTGTGGAAGCGTTTAGGTGCAAAGTTAAAATTTAGTAGTTCACACCATCCACAAACGGACAGTCAAACTGAGGTGACCAACCGGAGTTTGGGAAATTTACTTCGGGCCCTTGTAGGTGATAACCCAAAGAAGTGGGATTTGGTTTTGCCTCAAGCCGAATTTGCATATAATAGATCCAACCATAGTGCAACAGGACGAAGTCCATTCTTCGTTGTGTATGGGAGAAACCCTTTCACTCCACTTGATTTGGCTCCTTTTCCTGAGCTCGACCACTACAGTGCAGAAGGTGATGAACAAGCCAACCAAATTAAAAAGCTACATGAACAAGTTAGGGAGCAGATTGTGAAGCATAATTTGCAATATCAAACGAGGGTTAATAAACACCGGCGAAAAGTGGTTTTTAATGAAGGTGATTTGGTTTGGGTTTATTTGCGACGTGAACGTTTTCCACAAGGACGTTTTGGGAAGCTTCAACCACGGGCTTATGGTCCTTTCCGTGTCCTGAGACGAATCAATGATAATGCGTACAAGATCGATCTCCCGAGACATTATAAAGTGTCCGCCATTTTTAACGTCGCCGATCTAACACCATACGTTCCCGAGGATGCAGGTGACTCGGGGTCGAGTCCATTTTTAGAGGGGGGGGGGGATGATAAGGATCAGAGCCCACTCGAAGAACCATCGGGCCCATTGAACCATGACTAGAGGCTGCCAGCCCTTTAGTCTTGCCCATCCAATCTTTTGGTTTTCATATTTATCTCTTTAAATTTAGTAATAATCTTTTCTATGTTTATCTTATTTTGAATTCCATAATTGTCGTTTCTAGTTTCTTATTTAAACATTGTAATCTCTTATTGGATGGTTCAGGTTTAAGTAATAAGAATTTTCTTAAACAATATTTGTTCTTTGTCTTTCGGGTAATCGAAGGCAGGTTATCACGCTAGGGTTTCTAGCGTCCACTCGTATACGAATCCGTATCATTTAATCTATGAACTTGTTTTAGTATGGTATGAGATAGATTCGATATGTGTACATGAGTTTCGTTGCAAAGGTTACTTGCTTTCATTTTATTACATGAAGTTCAATATATGTGAGTCAGACGTGCCATTTTCAAAAGTTGCCATTTTAATGGGAGGGTACTAGCATAGTTGCACAATCAAACTTCGTTAACAACAAAAACAAAAACTCTATAATTTGGACATTGTTATAATCAAACGCACATTATAAAATTTAAATGAAAATGATGGGTGTGTATATGTACATGTTAAATGCATCATTGTAATGAATTTACTTTAGTCACATATGTACATGTTAAATGCATCATTGTAATGAGTTTACTTTAGTCACCTATCTAATATTAACATTTAATATATATTAAAAAGTTAAATAATGTAGATGTGTTATTGCCTATTGTACAAGTTTTTGTATAGTTCTTTTACTTTACACCGGGTTATTTTACTATACACATGTTGTCTTTTTCTTTTCTTTTCTTTTCTTTTTTGAACGACAATTTAAATTATCGACGGGTCACTAGCCTTCTGATATGACCTTTTGAGTACCCGACTTTTACACCTCGCTTCCATCGCCAAAAGCGGCACCGACAACGATTCTTTCTGCACCCCCTCTATTTCTCTCAGCCAGTCTACTCGATTTTGTATTCTGGCAAGTGACAATAACTCTAAATTTGTGTAACACTGTTAAATTCAATAATTGCGAGTTGATTTTAGGCATATTGCTATAAACTTGTAATCGAGTTACATGGCATATATGCACTTGAAATCAATGAATTTGTGATTTCAATTTTTAACGTGAATTACTAATTATGAACTTTTAATACTTATTTTATGATTCAATTTTTTTGCATTTGAAGCGTTTCAGATTTAAATTTTCGGCTACCACCACCGTAATTTTCAGCTACCACCACCGTTCGCAGCCTACGAGAGGGCACCACAGAATTACAAGTAGATATCTAATTTCTAAACTAGGGGATTTTTTTATGCTAATTACAATTTACAAAATGCTTTGTTATGTTTAGTGATGTCTTATTAGCTTATAGTTGTTGATCAGTTTTTCATGTAAATAATAGAAAATGAATAAAATAAATCTATGAACCTGTTACAGCATAAAGAGTAGTAACCGCAGCAGAGTGATGTAGCCGGCGTGTTTATCATCTTGATCGAGTTCCCCTTTATGATGTATAGTTAAGGATGGTGTTTGGGTTTTTTAGAGTAACCCGATTTAGGAGAGAGGGCACACAAAATTGTTATGTGTGTGAGATTAGGTTATGATGTTAATATTTATCTCTCTTTATATACACCCAAGGAGAAACCCTTTATTAGTTAATTATATGTAATATGGTCCATCAACAATTACCAAACTAATATATAATAAGGTATAGTTAATATTTTGATCTATTATAATATAAATGATTATAATAGCCATATATAAATATATATATATATATATATATAATTATATATTTAATCTTACTTTCTCCCACTTGGTCGAGTAATCATTTATTATGAGTATTAGATAAGCCTAATCAGGAGTTAACACTCATTTGAGCTTTAAACTTAAACTAGAGCAGAGAAATACGGTCATTGAATTGAACATCAGCTCAAGACCATCATTAATCATATTGCAGTCCTTATCTAAAACCTAAGTAGTTATGATCAAAATTTTCAAATAAGCCCTTCAGAACATTTGATTTGTATATTAATTCGTCTATATGTCATTATGCACGCAAAACATATAAAGAGACGTACAAAATCAAAACTGATGAGGAATTTAAATAGTTAATCATTCATAATATAATATGCAGTTGCGCATAGTCATCAATAACCCATCCTTATTATAAGCGCTTTCATAATATTTATGGGTGAGACTTTTAGTTATCGGATCCTCAAGCATATCATGAATGTATTCGATACGAAAATTTAGATTAGTTTCATATACTATGTGTACATAATTACATAACTTATATGAACAAAAATATTACATCTATTCTTGTATATATAGTATGTTTACATAAATTGATTTTATTTATATCACAAAATGATTTTTTTAATAAACTTAATAAAAGATACACATGCTAAAACGTATCAGAGAATGCTCTTTCTTTTGAAAATTGCATTCTTATCGTCATTTATGTATAATTTAAATTTTTTTTATTATGAACCAATTTAGGAAATAAGATTTCTCATACAATAGTAGTTCTAACCACTCAGCCTAAATACAGAAGGAGCGTTATCTTTATTGATATTTATCAATTTACCACCAATCGAAGGAAATGAGAACATTCAATTGTAACGATAGATGTTTTTCAAAAACTATGTTTTTCTAAGCTAAACTATATATTTATAATATATATAGTTTACTAAATTAACCGAAAAATAAATGGATAAATTTAAAACATATATTTATAATTTATAAATTTATATGACAATTGGCAATAATAATAGATAAATGGATTGATTTTTTTAAATGGATCGACTTTTAAGAATATATTTATAATTTAATGATTAAAAAAATTACTTTGTAAAATGAAATCATATTCCAGTTTTGTTTTTCTTCACAATCTTCTACGATATACATAGTATAATATGTTTATGATAACATTTGAAATTATATTCTTTTCAATATCTGAAAAACATGGTTTGTTACTTTTGATATCGTCAAGTATTTTAAAATGTATAGTAAAATAATATGTTAATATTTATTTTTATAAACATGTATACATATAATATAAATAGTGTGTAAAAGAAAAGTGAATAATTATTAATCTATTACATATATTAGGGTTAATTAAGATCTTAGTTTTTTATGAAAAAAATTGTGATAATTAACCAAAACATGATAACTGTCCACAATTATTTTACTTTATTAAAATATGTAGATTTTGCGACGTAAACTATAAAAAATTAAATCATATTGTGACTCATTTGCGACAAAACTTGTATTTTTCTGTTTAATTAAATTGTGCGTAGTAAACACGTCTTAAATAATAGGATTATTGGATTAAAATAATCCCACCTTTAATGAGTTGGCCAATAATACTCCAACCTGAGCTATTTCCCTCTGGCAGTCCCACTTTTTCCATGTTTTTTTTTTGTTTTATGATCCCCCGTTAAAAATAATTAACGGGGTTAACTTTTTGCTGATGTGGCTAGATGAGTTGGCATTTTAAAAATCCTACATGGCTTTCTTTCTTTCTTTGATTTTATTAAACTACAATTCGAAACCGCTGGTTTCTCGACATTCACGGCATTGGAAGGTGACGCAACCACCGCCGGACGGTGTATTGATGACCGGAGAGAGGTAGGTGAGCGGCTGGTGAAGGTCAGGATAGAGGTTGAAGACGGTATCTTTTAAACCCTAATTCGAAGAAGACGATCAAAAAATTGATGTCATCTGAACCCTAATTCGAAGAAGATGATCTGATGTCATCTGAACTCTAATTCGAAACTGCCGGTTTATCGACTCCTGCGGCGTTGGAAGCTGCCACAAACCACCGCCGGACGGCGTATTGATAACTGAAGAGAGGTAGGTGAGCGGATGGTGAAGGTCAGGATAGAGGTTAAAGACGGTAGAGTTATCCGATGGTGGTTAGAGGATATTTTGGTGTGAAACAGTGAGGTGCAAAACGACTTCGTAGCAGCCATGTGTTTTGGGGTGTGTGTGCGCGATCTTAAAAGCCTTGTAGGTTTTTTGGGGGGGGGTGTGTGCCAACTCATCTAGCCACATCAGCAAAAAGTTAACCCCGTTAATTATTTTTAACGGGGGATCATAAAACAAAAAACATGAAAAAGGTGGTACTGCCAGAGGAAAATAACTCAGGTGGGATTATTATTGGCCAACTCATTAAAGGTGAGATTATTTTAATCCAATAATCCTAAATAATAATTAATATATAATTGATGCATATTTTTATATTATTATTATTATTATTATTATTATTATATATTGATTCAAATTAAGAAAAAATTAGTTTTTCTACGATTTTGCAACACAATTGTGTCCGTAAAATTAAGGATTTTTGTTGTCGCAATTCCGTAACAAAACTCATAGGATTTTTTTTACTCACATTTTTTTCATAATTGCGTAGTATTTTTTATTTAAAAAAAAAATCCCTTTCCAAAACCCTTTGTTTTCTAGAGTTAATCTAACAAAATCAACCAACAATTTAACTATAAAAAATATCCAGGTTTTATACTACCTTTCACGTTGGTACGATGGTGATGGAGGTACGGCGATGGTGGGAAAGATACGGTAGCAGTGGTGTTAAGTGACAGCTTGGTAGTCGATGTGGTGGCAGCGCTGTACTAGTCAATGTGGTAGTGGTAGTGGTAGTGGTAGTGTGGTGCTCAGTGTGTAGCAACATTATTTATAGTAATGGAATAAATGGGTGCGATGATTGGGGAGAAAATGACAACAAAATCTCCAAATCAACGACAATAAATGTAGTAGTGTGTGGTGCAATGCCAAAGATTGTTGTTGTTGGCATGTCATCTTATTTAGAGTGCGTAGACAGATTTTAGTTTTTTCTTAAATTGTTTAAAATTATTAAGAAACAACCACTATTATTTATTTTCTTACATTTGAGCCCTCACAAAAAGTAGTACAACTATCTTCCACGAAACTAACATTATATTTAACAAAAGTAGCCGGTGCTAGACTCCGTCATTGTTACAATATTAAAATCATAAACCCAAACTTATTAACTTGATATCATATATTATCCCAAACATTTAATCTTTCTAAACCGCATGAACCATCTATATAGTTAACTTCAAAAAACTAAACATTTTATCGGAAATGGGTAGAAAGTTTCCCCTGTATTTCCAAGGACCATGCTTTTTGATACTATTTGGTCGGTATACTGACGCTAAATACGCAAATTTCATTTGAAATATTTAGCAATTTCCTACGCAAATTTCTAATAGAAATTTTCTCTTTTCTAGTAGTTGTTAGGAGTTGAGATGTCAAGTCTCAAGTGAACAACATGCACACCATGACTTTATATTATAATTGCCATGACTTTATATTATAGTTGCCTTGTGGTGTCAATATCTAATGTTAAATATTTACAAAAGTGAAAATGAGACTTCTAGATTGATAATAAAACGTTTTGGTCATCCAAAAAAATCGCTATCCGGATGAGCTATACCTATGTGTCACTTATAGATTGGTGGGGGTAAACTTTTTTCCTTTCTTTTAACTAACTTTTTGTCCTTCTTTTAGCTAAGTTCGTATTTCTATCACGTGTAGTTAAAAATTAAAATCAATGTAAGTTGTTAGTCTTTTGATCCAATGTTAATGTTTGAGATCTTCAGGTTTTAAGTTTGAAACCTGACTTTTTGGTTTTTTTCATAGTGGTGGGCATCCTTCTTTATTATGTTATTGGATGAGTCAAGTCTGTCAGTCTGGAGCATCAAAATCAGTATAGACAGAT